>NW_026652285.1:42845900-43091486 GCF_009828535.3 Hylobates moloch
CAGGAAAGATCCAAAATTGACACCCTAACATCACAATTAAAAGAACTAGAAAAGCAAGAGCAAACACATTCAAAAGCTAGCAGAAGGCTAGAAATAACTAAAATCAGAGCAGAACTGAAGGAAATAGAGACACAAAAAACCCTTCAAAAAATTAATGAATCCAGGAGCTGGTTTTTTGAGAAGATCAACAAAATTGATAGACCGCTAGCAAGACTAATAAAGAAGAAAAGAGAGAAGAATCAAATAGATGCAATAAAAAATGAAAAAGGGGATATCACCACCGATCCCACAGAAATACAATCTACCATCAGAGAATACTACAAACACCTCTATGCAAATAAACTAGAAAATCTAGAAGAAATGGATAAATTCCTCGGCCACATATAAAAGTAGGAGATTCACCATAAATCCAGGGTTGTATCTTTGAAAATTTGAAAGTCTTGGCCAGAGAGGATTTTATTTCTCCAGGGAACTACTATGAATGTACCAGAGCTGAGCACTGGCTACACCGTAAGATGGGTGTTGTTCTGTCTTTAGGAACTTCCCTCATGTAAGTTCTTGCTTGGCCCCAAGAAGCATTTGGTTTACTTCTTGTGCTTTAGACCTTGACCTGGAAATTCACTTTCTCTTTAAGAGAATTCACTTTCTTTTATTAAATATCACAGTGACCAATAGCAACATTGTGATGTATAACTGGAAGAAAAGTGGAAACTTTTAGGACTTTTCAAATTCTGTCCCTTGAATTAACTTTCCTGGCTCTACTGTTGATAGTAATTACATTTGGAGTAGTTGGAATATTTGGGAGGAGTGTGAAGAAAAAAAAGAAATGAAAAGAAGTCACAAATCTTGTCTACTTTATGTTTTTGCTTTTGAAAGAAATGAATGATTTTGACTCTAGCCCTAAGGCTAAGCCTGACTTCATCCCATTCATTCATGTAATATATGTGACCCCTGCAGTTTCTGTCTTGCAAACTTTCTAAAGCCTATTCCCTGCTTTCCAATAAGTTTACTTTTCTGCTTTTACTTCTCAACCCTGAAACTGTCTCTCTTCCTCCTTTGAACTCAGTATGAGAGGTTATACAGATTTGGAATCCAAAGCTACACTGGGAAACAGAAAATCCTCTTTTAGCCTCATATAGGGCTTACCTCATAGCTCTCAAGCAAAACACTTAGCTCTTCTGTGATTCTATTACCCCACAGAGATTTGAATCATAACATAAATCACCACTTTAAGTTATTGTTAAAGAGAAAGAGCTTTTGCAAAGGGACAGTGCTTCTGCTCTCTGCTGCACCACTATTACTTTGAAAATTGCATTGTGAAAGTTACGGACATCAATAGCAAAACCACAGAAGAACACAAATGAGAAGAAGGTGAGGAACCTGGTGAGGAGAGAAGGGTAGTGGAACACTGTAAGTCATTCCAGCCACTGCTGAAAATATAGAGGGACCTCATGCATTGGTTTTAGAAGGAAGGCTGGGGAACAGGAAGACTTAAATTCAACCCAACATACATTTGTGTGTCATGCACTTTGAAACAGATTCAAAGTGAAACAGCAAAGGGAAACAGATTCAATGAGATAATTTTTATAAAGCATTTAGCATCATTCTAGGAAAATAATAAGTTTTCAATAATATAGGGTAGCTGTATGAGTCCATTTTCACACTGCTATAAATAAATACCAGAGACTGGGTAATTTAAAAAGGAAAGAGGTTTAATTGACTTATAATTCAGCAGGTCTTGGGAGGCCTCAGGAAACTTACAACCATGGTGGAAGGCAAAGGGAAAGCAAGCACCTTCTTCACAAGGCAGCAGGAGAGAGAAGGGTGAAGGAGGAACTTCCAAACACTGATAAAACCATCAAATCTTGTGAGAACTCACTCACTATCATGAGAACAGCATGGGGACAGCTGTTCTCATGATCCATTCACCTCCCTCCCTTGACACATGGGGACTACAGGTCCCTCCCGATGTGGGGATTACAAATCAAGATGAGATTTGTGTGGGGACACAGAGTCAAACCATATCAGTAGCTAACACTAGTGATTTAGCATAGCATAATGGTTAAAACTTGGGCTCTAGGTTTGAAAACTAACTCTCTTGCTGTGTGTTGTGGTGAGTGACTTGACTGCTCTGGGCCTATTTCTGCAACTGTAAATGGAGATGATAGGATTATTGTAAGATTAAATGAGGTATGATATGTAAAACACCCTTTAATACATGGCCTGCCACATATTAAGAACAGTAGAAGTTAGTTATATGTATTAGGACATGGCCATTGATCTCAAGGAGCTCCATAGGGCAGAAAAGGAGAATAATATCAATAAATTCAGTATCATCTGATTTTTTTGCAAAAAAAGAAATGATTATAAGAAGCAAAGGTAGTGGTGTGGTGGGGAGGTTGGTTCCCAAGCAGGGTTTTGAACTAAGGATGGGGACAAAAAAGAATAGGCATGTGCAGTGGAATAGTAAAGAGCAGCCCCACAGGAAACAGAATTCTTTTTCAATAGTTGACAAATATAGTTGATCCTTATTATTTCCGGATTCTGTGTTTGTAAATTCACCTACTTGCTATGATTTATTTGTAAGTCAAAATTAATACTTGATGCACTTTTGTGGTCATTTGTAGACATTCTCAGAGCAGCAAAAAAGGCAAACAAATTTGAGTTGCTCAATGTGCATGTTCCCAACTGAGGTCAAACAAAGCAACGCTCTGCCTTTTCGTTTCAGCTCTCATACTGTAAACAAGTATCCTTTTCACGTTCTATTTAATGCTATTTTTTTTTTTTTTTTTGCATTTCGTGCTTTTTGTTAGCTATATGGTAAAATGGCCCCTAAGCATCATGCTAAGCACAAGAAGACTGTGACACACCCTACAGAGGAAATGCATGCCTTAGAAAGCTTCATTCAGATTTAAATTATAGTGCAGTTGGCAGCGATTTCAATGTTAATGAATCAACAATACACGTTACGTAAGGTGTTTTTAAACTGAAACACACATAATACAAGGTTATGTCTTGATTGACAAAAATATTGTGACCAGAGGCTCACAGAAACCTAACCTTGTATTTCTGTATTTGCTAATTGAGTGTTCAAGGCAACTTTATAGAATATAAAGATAGCAAGATTGACTGTGAAATGTGAGAAGCACTAGCATTTTCTGTGCTGACTGTATTGCTGGCATACTTGTTCTTCCGTATCCAACCAGTCACCAAGATCTGTCCTACAAAGCTGAAGTTGTGTAAAATTCTAAATTGAACGATGTCATTGACTTATTTTTATGCATTTTGGTCATAATTGTAAGCTTTCTATTGATTTGTTTTATGATAGATTAAATTTTTATTAAATTTTAATCTTTTATTAGTGATTTATTTAATGATGAACACTTAATATCTATAAACACCGTTTGCATGGCTTCTCAACAGAGTATTTAATCAGTTAAGTGACTGTACATATAGGTACAAAATAAAATCTGTATCTGGGAGAAATTCTGACTTTCCTCTGATTAAACAGTTCGAACATTTAGTTTTTTTTCCTGTGTTCCTCTTTATCTGGCATGTGATACAGAGCTATTTGACCTCATTACTCATTTAAAATCAGTTGTGTATAATAGACATGATAAAGTAATATATCCAAAATCCTTTTTAGGGGATACCTTTGCTTCGTTACTGGGATAAAATGTTGCCAAAGAGCCACCTCTTCCTTGCAACTGAAGTGGTTGATAGATAGAGCCATACCACCCTCATCACACCTTGATGCTTCTGAGCGAGAGATGCTTTTTCTAGGAATTATTTTACCCTACTTACTCCTGTAGCATCTATGGAGCCATATCATCAGGTGATTCCATTAGAACTGAACTAAGGGGAAATATTTTCTGTTAGGATATCTTCCCACTCATTGGCATGATGAAATACTAAGAACCACAGCAATTTAGACTTACCCTTAACAAATTCTCTCAGGTGAGGCTAATTCTTATATGCATTCATTCATACTCATCTTTTCCTTGGCCAAATAACATCTGGTAACAAGTGATAATAATTTAAAGCAAAACAAATTCATTGGGATCTCCATGGAGACAGTTCTTGCTCTGGTCTCCATGGTGACATTTAGTTTTAAGGACTCAGGTTAATTTTATGTATTTGTGATTTTAATTACTTTTCTTCCCTGCCTAAGCCCCAAATTAAAGAGCCTGGGAGTTTCACTTCCTGTCCCCTATAGGAAGAAACCAGAAAGATAAACAGAAAAAAGGGAAGAAATATGGTGATAATTGTGGGGTAGGGAATTTTGCAGTTTTAAAGACTTTTCTACAAAATCATTTGGGCTGGGGCAATAAATTAGAATTAGAATTAAAGGGGAGAATCTTTCCATGAAGCTCTTCAGACTTCCCCCCGCCCTACTGCACTTTTGAACAGGAAGTTTATATGTATTAAAGTACTTCACATTCACAGGAGTGCCCAGTTCCAAGACACCAGGATATTATGAGTGCACTTAAATAGAAAAGAGAGTGTCTGAATTTTCTAATATGCTGTGTCATTCTTCCTGTATTTAATCAATGATTTTCTCAGGTACTAACCTGAGAGTTCCTCCTGTCACCGGAGACCAAGCTTGTGTTACACAGATCTTTGCTAGCCAGCAATCCCATCTTTCTACATCTCCAACACACATTCGAGAACTACGATAAAAAGCAAAGAAAAAAAAATAAGGACCCTTGGTAACAACACGCTGCAGCCTGTCTTTTTGCTGAAATCCACAAGGGCTTCTTTTCTATCAAGCCTTCATCTTTCTGCCTTTAACAGACTCAGGCCCTCAATCAAAAGCTTATTGACTCTTAATTTGTACACATTTTTAAGTTTGGTTATGTGGTTTCCATGCAAACAACACAAAATTTGGTGGGGGAGAGAAGAGGCTTTAAAGGGGCTTTTTGGATCTATAGTTAGAAGGCAGAAAGAAGGGCAAGCCTCAGGGTAAGGGATAAGAATGCAGTAGGTGCTCAATTAATGTTTCTCAAATAAATAAGCAAATGAGCAGGCAGAAAGAATAAAGACAGAAACCCAAAAGGTACTTCAGGCTGGGACCCTGTATTTATATTTTAATGAGGCCTTGAGGTAAAAGACTACAGTATAGTACAAAATCTCCACTAAAACCAGGGCTGATTTTCACAGCTATGCTCTTGATGCAATAGCATAACATGGAAGTATGTTTGGACACCTCTGTAGAAATGACCTTAGAAGGGTATAACATATACTTCTGTTAAAATAGTAAATAATTTTTAAATGGGAGCTAAGCTTGTGCTGTTCCTAGTTGCAGTATGTGTCATACCATCAAGAACTGACAGGTACTAATGAGGTTTTGAGTTAATATAGGGAAGAATGATATTTACACTTTAAAGAGATATTTTTATTTCTCAATTTATACTTTAAAAAATTCCAAATTATAATATCATGCAGGCATTTAAGATGATGTAATAGTAGGCTAAGAACATGGAAATATATTCACTCTCTAGCGGGTAGCAGAATTAGAAATATGCACACAACTCAGATGCATATATAAAATTTATTTTCTAAAACCAATCCTCAAACTTTTCAACTGTTGGTTACTAGAGAAAAATTCAAACATTCCAATTAAAGCTTATCTCTGTCTCTTTTAGTTTAACAGCTTGTTTTAGGTTAAAATAGTCTCGTTCAGAACTGTGCCCACTCTTTGAGTCCTTCCTCCTCCACCTTCTCCTTCCCCCACTAACCATCTGTATGTGTACGAGGGGCTGAGGTTATGTGACGTTTTGGTGGGGGTGAAGGTGTGAGGCCTCCAGATCTATTGTAGGTCCTTGTCCTTGCTCACTTCATCCTGGTCCAACTGCTGTGCATGCTGCTGCTGCTGAATTTGTGGCTGATCCTGTTGGTTTGTTGAGGACTTGGTGTCTCTGCCTCCAGATTCGGTCCCACTTGGTGTCTTGCAGGGGACTACAGATACCTGTCAGGCTCATCCTCCCACAGCCCCCAACTTAGGCTGGTCACCCTGCAGCCACAGTGGTGGGGCACCTCTACCCTCAACATGGTGGCCTGCAGCTGGCCTAGTGACACTCTACTCAGCTTCCCTCTCAATGCCTTGGAGAGAGAGCGAGTGGATGCCATGGTTTGCCCAGGATGGTTTACTTTCATTGGCCTGAGACTTACCAAAAAAAGCCCCTCTTTTAGTTTCTAAAGTGTTCTTCAGAAGATTAATTACAAAGTCATCCTCCCTGTGGTATGTTTGGGAGCTTCTGGTTCTTGTTGTTAATAGAAGCTTAGGGAATTTAGAAGGCCTTTTGATTCTCAACAATGCCTGACTTTCAAGAAAATATCTCACCCAGAGCTCAAAGATTTCATTTTGTCAATCGGAAGTTAATCAATAATACTCCATTTTTCTTCAGATTTCTGGTGAAACAGTCCTAATTTTTCCCAAAGCAAATGTGGGTATCTCTGATTTATCAGAGCAAAAGTTATTTTAAAGGGTGGCTCAGTAAAGAAAAGTATGAAGATTAATATTTGAAATATTAATCTCAAGTATAAAAAAACAGCATGTACTGGAATTTTCTCTTTGGTTAAAAATATGTGTCTAGGCTGGGCACAGTAGCTCATGCCTGTAATCCCAACACTTTGGGAAGCCAAGGTGAGAGGATCACTTGAGCCAGGAGCTTGAGACCAGTCTGGGCAACATGGTGAAACCCAATCTCTACCAAAAAACCACCAAAAATTAGCCGGGTGTGGTGGTACGCCCCTGTGGTCTAAGCTACTTGGGAGGCTGAGGTGGGAGGATCGCTGGAGCATGGGAGGCAGAGGTTGCAGTGAGCTGAGACTGAGCCACTGCACTCCAGCCTGGGTGACAGACCCTGTTTCCAAAAAATAAAATAAAATAAAATAAATGAGTCTATATGCACTGAAAAGAGAGTGAAAAAATATTCACCATGTAACATGATACTTATTACTGGATGGTGCATTTATGGATTATTTGTCCTTTTCTTTTTTCTCTTTGCTACTTCTACATTTTCCATAACGAACATGTATTTTCATAATAAGAATAAAGTAAAATTACTTAAAATTTGTGATAATCACTTTCTACAGCTTTTCCCTGGACGCAAGCATTCTCTGAAGGATCAGAATTTAGACACAATACTTCATTTCTTTCAGCTTCTGAGTCACCCTCCATGGTTTATTATGAGCCTTTTAAAAATATCTTTTTAATTGCTAGTTTATGTTGGGTAAAAAGGATGATGTTATTCACACTCATTTGGTTTAACCACCCTTTCATTCTCGTCTGTGTTCTACAACGGTGGATCCTACGCCACGGTTATTTTTAATCTAGTCCTACATTCTCATTCCTCAACATACGCACATTACCTACAAATGCTTCTGGATATAGTAGTTTTTTGGGGAAAGCACTATATTTTTTATTTTTCAAGATGAAATCCAGGAGACTCAGCCTCCTTTTGCCCTGACTACATTTTTCTTTCAGTGCTATTTTCTTTTATGAAATTCCAGTCAAATTCTTTTTCTGAAAACTGATCGTTATAGAATGATTGTGCCATGACCTTTGTGTGAAAGTTTGCTCAACTTAACTGGCATTTACAAAAATAAAATCGTTTTACATGCAAGATAGGCCCTGGTAAGGCAAAGTATACAGAAGAGGCATTTCACCACACGGGCAAACTTGGATAGGAAAGATCCTTGCTATGCAGAAGCACCTCTGCCTCAAACCAAACCCCTACCCTTATGACAATCTCATAGCTGGGCTGTGGAAGCCATTAGAGTCCTCTCCTTGTTGTAATGCTGCTGTAGTCTTTCCTCTCACAGATAGTCTAAGGTACTTTTTCACCAAGCTTGCTTTCTTTTACCTTACTATCTCTTTCTAGGTAAGAGTGTTGTGGTTGGGAGAGGAAGTTAGAAGAATGTGGGGCTTCGTAACATTTTGATAAGGAGAAGTTCACACTGAGAAGCCCAAACTTGGGGCTCAGGGGGTTTTGTGGCACTAGAACTAGTATTGTTGGACACACTTCTCTGAGTTTCTCTGGGAACCCATCCCCATTCGCACCATTTTCTGTGTGTACTGGTCAGAGCTCTTTTGGTTGCAAGTGGCAGATGGTCAGCTTGCCCTAGCCTAAGAAAACAGAATGAATTAACTCAGGATATTCCTGGATGATTGATTACCAAGTGAGAAGGGCAGTGGTAAGCTGGGCCTTAGGAACAACTGGAAAGAGGGATGAAAATGCTACCAGGTCTCACTGTGTTTCCCCTCTCTCTTTGTGGGTTTGCTTCATCTTGTTGTGGAAGAGTATGGGAAACATGGTGGCTGCAGTTCTGGAATATATAACTTACATCTTGATCCCACAAAGAAAGATTGGCTTTCAGGTATTTTCAGTTCTGGCTAAACAAATTCCAGGCCATATGTCTTTCCCTGGACCAAGTACCTGTTTGGAGTCATCTGGCTGGGCAAGGGCAAATGGAAATATGGTAGCTCTCCAAGAGCCACGAACAAGCAGGACGCATCCAGGAGAAGGAAGGAGTGCTGGGCTGGCAGTCCTAGAGAGAGTTACTGTGGTGGAGAAGGAATAGCAAATTCCACACACTCAGTTTCGCAGCAAAAGTCTAGAACATAACCCATTAATATATTGGGAGACTTCCTACAATTGATGCTATTTTGACTTTAAACTCTCCCTCCCCAGCCAACTTGTATCTACTCAATGCAATTTTAAAAAATGTATCTTAGATGTAAGGGCAGAAAACAGAAATCTTGTGTAGAGATTAGATGAAACATATCTTTGCAGTGCTTTGCAAAGGTTATGAATAAATTTGAGTACTCTTATTTTATTTTTTTAAAGACAGGGTTTCACTTTGTCACCCAGACTGGAGTGCAGTGGCTCAATCATAGCTCATGGTAACTTCAAACGTTTGGGCTCAAGTGATTCTCCTGCCCCAGCCTTCCAAGCAGCTGGGACTATAGGCATGCACCACCATGCCTGACTAATTTTAAAAAACTTTTCTTTTCTTTGGTAGATATGACAGTCTTCCTCTAATTCCCAGGCTGGTCTTGAACTCCTGGTCTCAAGCAATCCTCCAACCTTGGCCTCCCAAAGCACTGGGATTACAGATGTGTACCATTGCACCCAGACTTCTTACTGTTTTTGATAGACGTTAATCTTTATTACTGTTTGCTTTATTTCATTTGAAATACAATTATATTTTAATTGTTATTGGTCACACCATGTATTTTCTTTATTTTTATTTAACTTAGTTGTGATGCATTAACAAAGAGCATTAATTGGCAGAAATATTATAATATGTTTATTTGGTAAGCTACTAGATCTCCGATCAGATTGTTCCAGGTTCAATTAAATGGAAGAATTAATATAATACCATTTATCTATTGCAAAGTAAATTTCATTGCAAATAATTTAGCCTCCTTTTATAGACGGTGGTAGGATAAAATTTTTTGAAATTAAAATATAGGAATAAATAACTTGTCACAATTTTTTAAACATTTGGAAAAACTGAATTGCTCAGTAAAGATCCAGAAGCATTAAATAAGCTTTTTTTAAAAAAAAAAAACACTAAGCTTTTATTCACTATCTTCTTCCTAGATGAAGAACTCTTTTTTTAATTGCATTTATTAAAAGTGTATTTATGAATCCATTGCTCTGGAGGATTGAAGGCACTTTGCTGGGTTAGGAATTTGACAGTGACTAAGACATCCTCCCTGCCTTTAGGATGTTAGAGGTTACTGTGAGACGGGAGTAGGGAGGGCTACCCCAGCAACTACAATGTACTGTGATATGTGTTATGATGAGCGGTAAGCAGGTTGCTCAGGGAGCATCCAAGAGGAGCCTTTAACTTAGGCCTGTTGGACCAGGGCAGCTTTCCAGAGGAGGTTCACCTAGTTCCTAGGATCCCCAAGGAGAACTAAAGTATGGTGCATTAGTTTCCAACTGAGGGCAGTACTACCCTTTCCCCAAGAGTCTTTGGAAATACGTGTGGGCATTTTTTTGTTGCTTAATGACTGGTATCTTGTGATGCAGAATATGTGATTGTTAGAATTGTGACTCTTAGTCCTGGAGGTGGCCATAGCATCTCAACAGCATTTATCCATCTATCTATATGAAGCCTAATTTACATATCCATGAACTATAAGAGCAGCCAGATGGGTGAAAACAGCAGAGCTAACATGTATCTAGCATCAACACATCAAGGTTAGCTAGTTTGCATATGGCCATTTATAACAAGGGTGTGAACAGCAACTCTCCTAATAGATCCAGTCACAGATCCAGTCACAGAAAGGGAATTCCCCACTCAGTATTGTATAAGAACCCCGAGCTTTCAGAGATCAGTGGCATTTGCTCTCCTTGTAGGGATGCAATAAGGCAACAATGGACCACTGCAGGCAGTCTCTCAGAGGTTAAGACATTGTGATATCCCACCCAGACCTCTAACAAATAATTAGTTGTTATGTCAATTATTAGAAAAACTTAGTCTGGAAAGATTGCTTGGTTTTTTAATTTGAATTTTTCTTTGTGTGTAAAACAATCCTATAATAAACATAAGTAATTTGGAAATACTATTGGTTGGTTTCCACGTATGTCAAAGTCAGTGTGGTGAATGTCATGTGATAAGTCTTGCTCCTTGTCTCAGCCCTTGCCCATGTAGTTCTGACAAATGAGCAGGTCAAGGCATACCAAATGTCCTGCTGGACTTTCAGGCACAAATATGAATTTTTTTCCCTACTAGTACTGTTTTGGGGAATAACTCTTAGCTCTGTGATAATTTTCTCTATTTCTTCTTTGGAAATAGTCTATTTGGACTTTTTTTTTTTTTTTTTTTCCCTTAACAGTACCTTTTTTTTTTCTCAGCTGGCCTTAGGCCTAATCTTTTTTTTTTTTTAATTATACTTTAAGTTTTAGGGTACATGTGCACAATGTGCAGGTTTGTTACATATGTATACATGTGCCATGTTGGTGTGCTGCACCCATTAACTCGTCATTTCACATTAGGTATATCTCCTAATGCTATCCCTCCCTATTTGGACTTCTTGTTTCTACTGGGGGCAGTGTTGGGAAATAGTTTTTCTTAGAAAGTGATGTAAGTCATCTAGCTTTACGTATATATTTGCATAGAGTTATGGAAAGTAATCTTTAATGATTAAGATGTTTTTCTTCTATTTTGATGGTTATATCCTATTTTTAACAATTTTATTAAGATGTAATTCACATGCCATACAAATCACCCTTTTAAAGTGTATTTAATTCAGTGGCTTTTAGTATTCACCAAGTTGTGCATCCAACACCACAATCAATTTTAGAATGTTTTATTACCCCCTCAAAATAAATCCCACTCCCTTTATCCCTTACTCCAAGCCTCCCCTAGTCCTCAGCCCTCGAGCCACAGGCAACCACTAATTGATTTTCTGCCTCTATAGATTTGCCTATTCTGAGCATTTCACATAAATGGAATTATACAACATATGGTCCCTACATAATATTTTCAAGGTTCATCTGTGTTGTAGTTTTTATCAATACTTCATTTCTTCTTATTTCTTAATAATATGTCATTATGTATATTAGTAGATACGGGGTTTCGCCATGTTGGGCAGGCTGGTCTCAAACTCCTGGCCTCAAGCAATCTACCTTCCTCTGCCTCCCAAAGTGCTGGGATTATGGTGTGAGCTACTGCGCCTGGCCAAAATATATATACGCTATTTAGTCTAACATTTTCCATTGTTTCTGGTGAAAGAGTTTATCTGTGCAGCCGCAGGAAATGTCACTTGGTTTGCACTCCAAGAGACCCACCTCTGTGCAATCTTGTCGATCTCAGCACTCCTTCTACTTGGCCTCAGCTGGACTCTGGCTGCTTTTAATAGCCCTTGTACATGTTATAACCTGGGGATGATAACTTGCGATTTTGCCAAAAATTTATTTGCTTTTAATTGTTTCATTTCCTTTGCTGTTTTTGAATGAATTCTAGGAGGAAAGGGAAAAATGTACATTTGTGTAGTTATGTTCATTATGGAAGTCTGTTTTAATTCTAGATTTTATTCCTGAAGAAAAACTTATTTGTTTTCTAATGTAAATGCAACAAATTTTCCTGAAACCAGAAGACTTTGTATTATCTACTCAATATGCACAGCTCATGGAATCACTAAGTGTGATTTAAAATATATCTTAAGGTGACATAATGTAATCTTTTGATGTTATTCTGGAATAATTAATTCAAATTATTTAAGCCAGTAAGATTAAGACTATTGGAATGGGAGCTTACACAGGTAATTGAGTGTTTCTTTGCTTTTCGTTTTGGAGGGGGGCGGCCTGATCTCCATGTCACTCCATGCCAGATATACTGCAAGGTGTTTCAGACTACAGTAATTACTAATGTACAGTGCCCCTTAAACACTCCCTCTTTAGCCCTACTTTTCCACCACTCAGTGTCTTCAGCCAGCTATTGCAAGTTGTTTCTGGAGGAGAGGATCAAGGAAACTCAGAAGTATCCTAGGGTTTGAAGATAATTGAGACCCAGTTGTCTAAACGTAGGGTGATAGAACGTACTCACCCTGGTTTGACCATGACAGTCCCGCTTTTCACCACTCCTGGTGTACTTAGCATCTTATTCCCCTCTAAAAGTGTCCCAGGTGGGATTATCAATTGTAGTGCTGCCCTATTTTATACATGTCCCTTCAGCTATTTTCAAAGTCACGTGTTTGGCAGTTAATCAGACTGACCACATTTATTTAACAGTTAAACTGTTACGATAGAAAAAGCCTCCAACTGTTGTATTCCTTTTGTTTCCTTCCAATATTTTCCATAGGGCCTTCTGTTTTGAAGATTTTCTATGAAGAAAATTTATAATAATGATGGGTCTTATTTACGTGCCACTCAATATACGCTGAGTGAATAAGATGACTTCACTTATCTATCTCCATCAAATGGTTTCCTTTTGAGTGCAGTTAAGTTTCAAATTCTGTGGTTTCATGGTTATAGATGCACAGATCACATACAGCATGAGACACATAGAAAAACAAAGTATTTCTTCATAAATCTGAAATGTCACAGTTTTTCCCAAGAACATAAGATTTTCTTTATGATTCTGCAAATACACCTGAAAATCTTCATTTGTCAGTTTGAGGGCTATGCCACCGATAACACTGCCTTGGCATGTAAATCATTTGCCCACGAAATCTTCAAAGACGATTGTCAATGTCTCATAGTCTTTGATTCTATCGGTTTTATGCTTCTAATGTGTTAAAGAATATAGCTGACTCTCAAGGGTAATTTTCTTTTAAAGTTCTAGATAGCAGATGATTATAAAAATCTAATAGAAAAGGTATCTTTGCTTCTCATTTCACTAGATTTACATCAGAAAATACAATAGCTGACGGCATGGTTGTGAACTACATTAATAATTCTAAAAT
Source organism: Hylobates moloch (assembly GCF_009828535.3). Lineage (NCBI taxonomy): Eukaryota > Metazoa > Chordata > Mammalia > Primates > Hylobatidae > Hylobates > Hylobates moloch. Next base: position 42,859,327 of record NW_026652285.1, read on the forward strand.
TTAAAATTAATATATTCTGCCATCTGGAGTCTTAACTAAACATTTTAAACATCTTTGAAATCTGCAAAGAAAAGTGTGTCTCTTGTCAAGTCACCAGAAGCTAGAATTCAGCTCAGATTTTCATTGTTCTCATGTCAGATATTGCTCAGATTCAAACCCCTTTGCAATCAGTGTTATGCATATGTATGTTGAAACTTTTCTCATTCAGCAAGTAGATTTATAATTCCTCTGGAGACAAGTTAGCATTGCAAAGGACTAGCATCTCTATATGCGTAATTACTCCCTCTTTACGGGTGCTTTTGCAGACTGAGCCAGGATACTCTTCATTTTTATGGACACGTTTGAAAGCCGTTGCTTTCAGCATTTATATTAAGGTGACAGTAACAAAATGTAAGAACATTCATTTAATCAATCAATCAGTCAATCATTTATGATTTAATGAGCATTTACAATGTGTAAGACCAAGATCACAAAGATGAATAAAAAATAGTCCCTGTGTCTAAGAAGCTTTCTGTCAAATGAGAAGGCTGATACGTGAATGGATAATTACAAAACAATGTGAAAGGTGCGGCAGTGACAAAGATGCTGGTTTCTTTGCAACCTCCCAATTCCTTTGCCCCACATAAACATACAACCACAGAAACCCTAGAGTGTAACCTGTTTCCTTTCCTGTAAGAAGAATCCTATGACCTAATCCCACCCTCTCCTACGCTGACATCGAGGGAGCTGGGCCCTCTGGCCTGGGGCAGACTTGGGGAGCTGCGGGACCTTCCTGACCTGCAATTCTGGACTCTAGTTTGTTCAGTCCTGCAACTCAATGTAGCAAGTTTTTCAGATAGCTAAATCTATTCAGTTTGAAGGACTGTGAGGTTGTTTTTACTGATTGTTGGTGTTAGAGATCTTCTTATGAAAGGTGATAGATGATTATTTTATTTTGAATGTTCTTGTCAAAAGAAAAAGTTGGCAGCTTTATGTTGGCCCCATCCTTTTTGGGGGAAAGTTTGGCTGCTCCACGAAGCACTTAGGTTTAGGAACCACTGAGAGTCTGGGGTGCAACCGTTCTCTAGGGCTTTCTCAACCTTGGTACTATGGACATTTTGGGCAAGTTGGGGGTTGGGGGCTGTCCTGTGCATTGTAGGATGTTTAGCAGCATTGCTGTCCTCTACCTGCTAGACGCTGGTAGCACTCTCTTCCTTAGAAGTAATACCCAACAATGTCTCCAGGCATGGCCAAATGTCTGCATTGTCTCTGGGGTGGGAGTGGAGGCCACAAATTTATCCGCTTCTCCAACCAGATTGAAAACCACTGGTCTAGAGCAATATTTTTCACGACCCATTAATGTCTTGTGAACTCAATTCAGTGGATTAATAATGGCATTTAAAAAAATAAAATAATAGAGAATAAAAAGTATCCAAATTCCTATGAGAGTAAAGACTGTTTTGTCAAATTTTGGCTCCAATTTTTTTTTTTTTTTTAGACAGAGTCTTACTTCGTCACCCAGGCTACCAGTGTTGTGGTGCGATCTCAGCTCACTGCAGCCTCTGCTTCCCAGGTTCAAGCGATTCTCATGCCTCAGCCCCCCGAAAAGCTGGGATTACAGGCACGCGCCACTGTGCCAAGCTAATTTTCTGTATTTTTAGTACAGACGGGGTTTCACCATGTTGGCCAGGCTGGTCTGAACTCCTGACCTCAAGTGATCCGCCTGCCTCAGCCTCCCAAAGTGTTGGGATTACAGGTGTGAGCCACGGTATCTGGACAAATTTTGGGTTCAATTTTATGCATGGAAATACATGTACATATTCTGGATTAAGATATATCACTTTTTGGCCAGGCGCAGTGGCTCATGCCTGTAATCCCAGCACTTTGGGAGGCCAAGGTGGGTGGATCACCTAAGGTCAGGAGTTCGAGACCAGCCTGGCCAACATGGTGAAACTCCGTCTCTACTAAAAATACAGAAAATTAGCTGGGCATGGTGGCGCGTGCCTGTAATCCCAGCTACTCGGAGGGCTGAGGCAGGAAAATCTCTTGAACCTGGGAGGCAGAGGTTGTAGTGAGCTAACATCATACCATTGCACTCCAGCCTGGGCAACAAAAACAAAACTTCATGTAAAAAAAAAAAAAGATTGATCATTTTTCTTACTGGGGACTGTAGTTGAAGAGTTTGAAAGTTACTGCTCTAGAGGCATTCTAAATTCTATTTTAGTACATTTATTTATTTTTCTCATGAAGAATTTTTCATTGCAACAAATAAAAAATTATGGCAAATCATTTGATTGACTAAACAAATGCAGGTAGCAAGGAGAATGAGGCTATATGAAATATATATTATTGCACCTTGATTATTTTTATATATGTACATACTATATTTTAATCACAGAAAGACTATAAGGCTTAGTTAGTTTTGACAAAGTGTTTAAAAATACCCAACTAAAGCCTGTTGTAGATATTATCATTACACTTAATAATATATTGCATTTATATGTCACCTTTCATTTGAGACTCTCAAGCTGTTGATTCATTTAGTTCCTCTGTTTATGATTCTCAGTTCATCTCAGGAAATCTGAGGCACAGGCCACTGTTCCCCTAACATAATAAAGTCAGAGAATTAATTCAGTCTCCTGTTTCCTTTAGAAAGCCTTAATCATTTTATATATGGTAAATATGTATTATACAGAGAGTATATAGTAAAGACATATCTTATATTTTATTTGGGTGTGTATATTTTACTATATTTCATACAGTATATTTTATACATTTTATAATTTTTAAACATGTATATTTCTCTCTGCTAGGCTGGAAGCCTCTTGGGAGTAGGGGCAGATTTAGGGCTGTGAATCTCTCAGAGCCCCGCAGGCTGTGGGCACAGCATCTGTGGGCAGCCAGCAGGCATGAGGAAATGCCAGTTACATTAGCTCAGTCCTCCAAAGAACACCTTCATTGTGGATTCATGGTTTTAATGCTAGATTTTTGGCTGCTATCTAAGGTTGCTATATGAAAAAAGAACATATCTGCATCTTTTGTAAGAATCTAGTTATCATGAAACTTAAAGTATACGGTAGGATGGTTAGGGCCACATACTGACTTTCACAGACCATAAATATCTTTGCTTTCTTGGGCCCCTTCTTCCATTAACAAAAAAGTTAAAAATGATAGTTTGACTGATGGTATAAAGACAGGTATAATCCAAGCTGGATTATATATATATATATATATATTTCTGATTTAAGGTAGTTATTTTGTAGGCCTCTAGAAGTATGGGCCCTGTGCCTTCTTCAGTGTCTAATAAAGAGGTGGGCCTTGGGGCAAATATGCTGAAATATCACTGGTATGTTTCTCCTTCACTTTTGTGCTGCTGTAGGGACGTACTCTGGTTTTATTGCCTCAGGGAAGAATGACCCAGCAGGTAAAAAAGAGCCAAATTATTGGATTTGGATTTCAAAAACTTGGGTCTTAGCATAAGCCTGATAGATTTGGGAGCGTGATGAGCAAAGCTACTCTGTTCCACAGCAAATGAAGAATTCATGGACACAAATAGGAGAAGGCCAGAGAAAAAGCTGAGAATGTTTGAATTTGTCTGGGATCCTCAATTTGAGTTAAGATTTTGGAAATCCTAGAGCCAGATGGGACCTGTATTAGTCTGTTCTCATGCTGCTGATAAAGACATACATGAGACTGGGTAATTTAGAAAGGAAAGAGGTTTAATTAACTCACAGTTCCACATGGCTGGGGAGGCCTCACAATCATGGTGGAAGGAAAATGATGAGTAAAGTCATGTCTTACATGGCAGCAGGCAAGAGAGAGCTTGTGTAGGGGAACTCTCCTTTATAAAACCATCAGATCTCGTGAGACTTGTTCACTATCACGAGAACAGCATGGGAAAGACCCGCCCCCATGATTCAATTACCTCCCACAGGGTGCCTCCCATGACACATGGGAATTATGGGTGCTACAATTCAAGATGAGATTTGTGTGGGGACACAGCCAAACCATATCAGGACTTGTCATTGCCTCTCCCCATCACCCCCTATTCCCAGGGTAATGTTTTCAGAACTGTTGAAGATTGGGGCTCCCATGTGTCCCCAAGCCCAGAGTGCTGGAGAAATGAAACACTATCTGTTTGGTGGATCAGGCACATAACCCAGGGATGGTGCTGGGTTTCCAGGAACCCAGGTGGAGAGAGACACTAGAAGGTGTCTGGTGGGCTAGAGAGTGGCACCCTTGCAGCAGAGCACCAGTCTACCTACGAGTCTGTGTGGCAAGGCCAGGAGGATGGAGACCTGCATGGATCTGTAAGGGAAGGCCACAGGGGAAGGAGAGTGTTTCTGCAGATGTAAGCAAGGAGAAAGGATGGCAACAAAGAAGGATTCTTGGCATTGTGGCACCACACAAACCCCTCAGAACTGGAAGAAATCCAGGATTGACCAATATTCCAGTTTTTCCACTTCGTGAAATGAGAGCTTGGAAGAAAACTTAAGTTCAATTATGGCAAAACTAAGTTCCAATGTATACCAGATTTTGGATCTCAATTAGTATTCACTATATATAGATGTTTATGATGCTTTACAGCATATGAAGGATTTTCTGTTTTTTTAAAAAAATTTTAATTCATATTAAGATCTTAAAAGGTATTGTTGTTATTTCTGTCCTCATACATGTGAAAATGGAAGCACAGAAAGGTTAAGTGACTTGCCCAAGGCCACACAGCTAGGACCTGGTTGAGCTTGTGTTGTCCAATATCCCCCCTGAGGACTTAAGTGAAAGCTTCCTGTTAGGATCTCATAAAATGCTGGTAGGTTACCAAAAAACATTTAGTGTTCTGCACTTAGATGCTCAGATGTGAGGAGAGAAGAGGGCTCAGGTGTGATGTTTTGCCTGCCGACCCACCGTGGGCTCCCTCGCTGCTGGGTTCTGCTGCAGAGCTCTGCTGTCACGCTTAGAGGTGGGGAGGCAGGGGTGTTAATGGGAATGTAGTGCAGGGGCTGAGCCCCAGTCCAGTGGGCATGGGGAAGGGGGTCAGATCCTAAAGGGCCTCATGACTTAGATGCCCTTTGGATTGGGTGCCCAATCTAGGTTAAGGGAAGCAATTCTGCCTCCCTAGCTTTTTACCCACACTTACCATGTTGTAGATTTTTCTTATTTTTGTGTCACTCTATCTAGACTGCAAGCAACTGAAGGCAGGGACTCCATTAGACTCACTTCCCACTGCATCCCCCACACCTACCAAAGTGCCTGGCATGTAGTAGGAATTTTAAAACATTTGTGGAATAAACAAATGGCTGGATGATTGAATTCTCGGGTACTTGATTGTCCCCTAAACAATTCTAGCCCTGTATCCCTTAAAGCAAGGTAACTTCTGAGGGGTGCTTAGTCTTAGCATCCTATATTTCACTCAAGAAAGTTCTATTAAAAATAGCTACTTCAGTTGCCAGCGACTTCTTCTGCTTTTTCCTTCTCTACCCCCAAATCCTCTTCTTCCTTCTTCCCCCCTCCCCTCCCCCTCCCTTTCCCTCTTCCTTCTCCTCCTCTTCCTCCTCCTCCTTCTTCTTCTTCCTTCTTTCTTGTTTCTTCTTCTTTCTTCTTCTTCTTCTTTTTTGAGTCAGGGTCTTGTTCTGTTGCCCAGGCTGGAGTTCAGCGGCACAATCATGGCTCACTGCAGCCTTGACCTCCCTGAGGTGATCCTCCTAGCCCAGCCTCCTGTGTAGCTGGGACTACAGGTACATGCCACCAAGCCCAACTGATTTTTGTATTTTTTGTAGAGATGGGGTCTTGCCATGTTTCCCAGGCTGGTCTTGAACTTCTAGGCTCAAGGGATCTGCGTGCCTCCCAAAGTGCTGAGATTACAGGCGTGTGTTACTGTTCCCTGCCTCTTATTATTCTTAATCACTCTTTTAATCAAGATGTTTGGTATATTTTTTCCTTCTTCCATCTACATTTTTAAGAACTGTTTTCTTCTACCTCATGTTTATCAGCTTCCTTTATTGCCTCTTTAGAAGCAGGAAGCACAGGTTATACATCAATATGGGCAAATACTTTGCTGTCTTGTTTTGAAAAAAATTGTAATTAAAATTCATGGTAGAAAGAATTTCTAAAGTAGAAAGTTGCCTTTCCAGGATATTACCATGTCTTATTTTAGAATTTAGTGTCGGTAAACTAATCTACATTATTAAATACGATTCAGTTCATTGGAATCACTGAGTAATTACTATTACTATGTTTGATAAGTAATGTTTGGGTGATATTATTAGTTTTATCACTTATGCTAGGTTGCTTTTAGGAACTAGCCTCAGCATTACTTGAAAAGAGATGGAAAATGCTTTATATGTCACAAATCTAATAAATTTATACTTAAAATAATACTACAAACACAGAAAATTTTCATTGGATAATTTTTAAAAATATGAATGCAATACAGAATAAATAAACTTCATCTCTGAACGGACTCCTAATTTTTTCTTAAGGCACCATGACAGAGAAGCTTTTCCCAAAGATTATGATATAGAGGGTCCCGAGAAAGTTAAAAAACTGTGTAATTCAACATATCGGCGACTTGGAACCGATGACTCTCCAGTAAGTAGTTACTGTTACTTCATTTTAAGTCTGAAATCTTTGTCATAGTGAAACATGAAAAGGTAAAGGGAGGAGTGTTTTGTGCAGCACCATCCCTCATTAACTGTGTTAGTTACTTAGATGACTTAGTCACTGTGTGCTGAAGCAACATTACCTGTAAAATGTGCCTACCTCACAAAGTGATTGGGCGAATTAAATGAGATGAAGCAAGTTGAGTACATGGCATGGTGCCTGGCACATAAAAGTGCCTAGGAAATTGTTCCTGTTGCTATGATGCTGTTGTCACTACAGCAGCAATATCCTGCTAGATGTCTCCTTTCACTGCCACAATAACCCTGCAAAGTAGGTATTACCATCTCTAATTACAGAGGAGGGGAAAGAGACTCTTAAAGACTAAGCAACTTACTCAAAGTCACACAGCTAGGGCATGGAAGAGGGAGAGTTTATATCCCAGTCTTTGGTTTCAGGTGTTTTGTACTTATCTTAAGCTGGTGGAGTTGTGAGTAATTAAAACATGCTATTAACAGTCTCATAATGTTTGTACAATCCAGTTACAAGAAGAATATTTATGATATAAGTAATTCCTGTTTGAATTGAGGTGAGTGGGTTACTGCTTGGCTACCTAGGTGTCTGTCCAGTCAGCGTAAGGCAAGAGCTCAACTCCTAGGAGACCCCCAAATTGGGTCCTACAATGTCAGGAGCTTTGGGGCTAGCTGAAGACAATTTAGCCTTAGAGGATGGCCTCAGCGCATGAAGAGCTGGTGATTTGATGAGGGTGGTTGTACAAGTGATGAAAAGATTGGGTTTGTGTCACATTCTGCCCCCACCAGGCTGGGCTAGTTTTAGACCAGCATTTGAAATGGGGCGGGTGTAAAAAGACGCATAATTCCACATTGGAAATTGTTCTAGAAGATTCTCCATTCTGCAAAGTAATGAGGACAAATTAGCTTAGCATGGCAGTGCCATTTCCTCCTTTCCTCTTATAGTTGCAGTGGACAGAGAGTAATAAGGATCGCCTGGAGAATGGGGATTTATCGTAAAGTGACAGCTGCCTGGATATGGAATGAGCAAACTTGCAGGAACTAACACAGCTCTAAAGCAAGGCATCCCCATCGCCACCCCAACCTCTCTGTGTCACATGCACACACAGAGTCTCTTTGGCATCTCTATTTCTCTCTGCTCAGGTTTACCTCTTGCTCTACAGCCCAGATCTCAGGGGAATCTGATGATTTCCTCAGTTTCCACCCAACCCTCTTCCCTTTGCACCAGGCTGCCTCATGGGTCATCAGCCAGCATGTGGATGGGGCTCTGCAGTGTGATGCCCAACTCAGTCAACATCCACTTGCTCCATTCCCCCACAAACACAGCTTCACCTTGCTTTCTTTAGAATGGGGCTGTGGTCAGGACAAGAGTAAGTTGGGCAAGGCAGGCATTGCTTGACACGCACTTAGAGAATTTGGTCCTTAAAAAACATTTATTTTTGATTCCTATATTAAAGATGTTTTTAAAGAACTTTTGGTCCTTAAAAACATTCATTTTTGATTCCTATATAGAAATGCTCTTGGTCTCTGGATAGTCCTATACCTCATATCATGGGGGGAAGTGAGATGAAGCGGGATATGAGGTATAGGAGCCACAAACGTTCCTTCCCCAATATTATATGCATTACAGTGGTCAAGCCTCAGGTTTAATGAGATTGTGTAAACAAGTATTTACTGTCTGTATGTCTTTTTGTTGATGGCCATTGAAACCCTGTCCTTCACCTGCCATATTTGGAATGTGTATTCAATAGAAAAGAAAACAGACTGAGGAATCACTATTTCTGATGGAACTGCTATTCTCTATCTTAATAGCAATTTACATTTTTCCCTATAGACTTTCTGTGTATAAAGCACTGGCTCATCCATCTTGTTTTTCATTCTTCACAACAAAGCTATAAAGCTGTCAAGAAGTATATTATTATTTAGTTCTAAACCTAGACTTACAGATCTTAAATGACTCACCCAAGGTCCCAAGTGTAAAGAGAAGGAGGGGATACTGGTGCCGAGCCCCCACACCTTCACATGCCAGGTGTGAGGTTGGATGTAGCAAGAGGATGGGCAAGTCCTTCTTCCTGTTGTTACAGAGTTTTGATAAGGGCCTAAAGACACTCTTGATAGTTGGCAGGAACCACATGCCTTAAAGCAAGAATCTGGGCCGCCTAGGCAGGAACTGCTAAGAGACTAAATTAGATTAAACCAGTATGAGTAGTTATGTCCTTGAAGACAAGGGGCTGAAGAGTTAAAAGAGGATTCATGTAGTTGTGGGTTCTGTGCCCGTCTTTCTCCAGTTGAGAGGGGTTTCAAGGGAACCACTCAGAGAGATTAATATGTATGTCCTGGAATTTAGAGGACACGGGGTCCAGCCTACAAACCTAAATGTGAGAGGTCATGCCTGATATGGCACAGCAGAAAGAGGGAGTGCACTGCCCTCGGGGCAGGGACAGTAGTGGTCAAGAAGAGACTTGCCTAAGACTTTTACTAAACAAAAGGAAATAACTTGCTGTGGGAGGGAAGGGGCAGTTTGATTAAAAATGAAATCGCTTTATGATTGCATCCTATTGATGCAATAGGATCAATTCAACAAGATGGTTCCATTAAAAGCACTTCATTTCATCCTCTGGACAGCTCTTCAGGCAGGTATCATGCGTGATCCACATTGGATAGATGAGGGAACTGAGAACAAGTGAAGCTTAATCACTGGTGAAAAGTCGAACGCTAGAAAGTGTATTAAAAATTAAAATCTATTGTTCTTCTCTGGCTCTAAACATTAAGATCTTAGAGACTTTTCCAAACTGCCTCCTGGAGTACCAAACTTTTCCATGTCTAGTGTGCTGGCCTTTTTACCCCACTACACTGCACCTTCCTTGTAGAAAATAGACTTGATTATTTTTTGCGCTGGCTTGGATATTGTATATCTCACTGCATATGTGTTGGGGCTTTGATTTCTTACATCTTAGCCATAACTTCTGTCCTATTTCCTGAATTATGTCCACACACATGCTGGCTAGCCCTATTCCCATCTGTTTCCCCTTCTGAATGCCTTCTTAACATTTTTGGATTTTTGCAAGATTGCTGCTGAGTGGCTGCTTTGTATGTCCACTGCATTTTCATTTAGCTGATTGAAGGTGTCCTTGTCCTTAAATGCTGTTGCAGGAGCTAATGTGATCATCATATATTTGTAGCAGAATTTCAAATGGGACTTACTTTTGTCTACATTTTGGCTAAGGCTCTAAAAGTCTAAGAACAGAACAATAGCCTTATGTGCCGAAGTAAAGAATTAGGTCACTTATGCAAGATCCTCAAAGAAGATGGTGCTAATAGGCTCCCACTCACATGAGGGATATAAGAGAATTGAAATGCAAGAAGCCTCAAGAGGAGTTTGATAGTACAGAGAGGGTTTTGGAAAGAGTGTCCTCTAAGTCTTATCTGCAAGAACCATTGTGTGCCTCACAAAGTTAGACACAAGGCTCTGGTGACTGGTCAGAGGAAGCAGAGCAGAAAGACGGAGCCAGCTCCTCTAGAGGTGGAGCAAGGATGTGTGACTCCTCAGTCCCAGATGTGCCTCTTGTGGATCCATTGTGGACCATGGGGAAGAAGAAAATGACGTGGAGTCATTTCAGAGCCTGTCGAACAGCATCTCATAGTGGGTGCCCAATAAATATTTGTAGAAGGAAAAAAGGAGAGATGGGAGGGCGTCTAGCTGGGTTTCCAAGAGCTGAGGCAAGACATTTAAGTCTAGCCAGAGGCATCTTCTATCATGGGACATGCCATTCAATGTTCCCAGAGGTGATCCCAAAGCCTACTAGAACCTCCCAAGAAAGTCACCTTGGAACATTCACCAGTGCCAGAGAGGGTCAAAGATAAACATACCCAGGGGAAACCAAAGCAAGATTACATTCTGCCATTCCCACATTTACCTCTCTCTCTTCCTCATCTCCACACATCCATGGCATCTGTCCCCAAGGAGATAGAGGGTGGTGGGGAATAGGGAAGAAGTCCAAGTGGGATAATTGAGAAGAAGCCAACTGTGCCCCCTGTTCCCAATATAGTGGGCCAGGCCAAAGCAGCCCCAAGGTGGAGGAATGAGAATCTTCCCATGAAGTTAGAAGTTTTGGCTATTATATGGGACTGGCATTTTAATTACCTCAGTGAAAATCCTCTTGGGACAAAAGTAGCCAGAGAAGTTTTGTATTATCTGAGAGTCACCAGAAACGCCCCGGGACCTGTCTTATATTTCATCAAGGAGCATGAGAAAGAACTAGTCCCTCCAAATGACTGTGGATGGGCAGTGATGGAGGAAAAATAGATTTGTTTTCTGATTGTACCTACTTACAAGTCCCACTTGTTCAATGAGCCAATTGCCCTTTTGTATGTAAAAGAGCAGTCCATTCTTATCATATCTCTCTATCCCCTTTCCCTACTTTAGTTTTCTTCATGACACTTACATTGCCGGACATATTTTAGACTTATTTAGTTATTAATCCTTTGTCACCTCCTGTTAGAATACGAGCTCTATGAAAGTGGGGATTTTGGTCTATTTTGTTTCCTGTTTTATCCCCAGTTCCTAGAACAGTGCCTAGAACATAGTGGATGCTCAATAAGTATTTGTGGAAGAAAGAGAAGAAGGAAGAAATGAAGTAAGGGAGGGAGGAAGGGATGAAGGAAGGAAACAAAGAAGGAAGGGAGGGAGGAAGGGGAGGAGGGAGAAAGGGAAGAGGATAAAAGGAAGAAGTTCTACATTCAACAAACATTTTTTGAGGCCCCATTACTTTGCCAGGCATAATGCTAAGTGCTAGGGTAAGAAACATAATTCAAAAATTGGTACTTTAATATAAGGAACTCATAGGTTCCTAGGGGAAATGGGAACACATAACCATGGTGGCAAAGGGTATGATGGATGCTATGATAGGAAGAACATCAGGATGCTGTGAGGTGCACCTGAACTGAAATGGGTTGGAAGGAGGTTTGGGTGTGGTTTCCTTTGAAGCTCTGGAGCTGAATCCTAAAGGAACCATCTCTTGGCAGAATCTGGAAACATACCATTCAGGTTTCAATGGTGAGATAATTGATTTCCTACTTCAATGGTCCCTCAGGTTTCAGGAGGCCAAGTGAGGCCATTGGGGAAATAGATTCACAGGAGAACAGTAGTTCAAGCCACTGGGTTTGCCCTGATTTTCTTATTCTAAGCTTAGTGGGTAATAGCATTCTAAACTATGGTCTTTTACCTGGACTTTATTCAGGTGCTACATATCTCTACCCGGGTGAATTCCATGCAAACTAAAATCATCAAGAGTATGTCTATCATCGTTGTTTCAACTTGTAAAGCCTCTCACCCAAGGATCCTCACAACACTACCAAAGGCCCTATCACAATCACTTATGTTACCTTCCTAGCATGTGAGGCTAATACTAAAGTGAGAGCCACTGGGAGGCCAAAGAAAGACCACTTCTGAGAAGGGAGTGCATGTTGAATCCCATACATTTAGAAGGATTAAGTACGGAACACATATGATGCTGTGTCATAGAAGCTGAGAACTTGTCAGACACAAATGGACAAAGAAATACATGAGCAATTTATTAAACAGATTTTTCTTATATGGCTAGTGGCTCAATGCCAAGGCATTTCTGGAACTAACAGGACAACATTGTTGAGCAAATTAGGCTAATATTAACAGCATCACAGATATTTTGGATTTAAAAATGGCAAATAAATGAATAGTACAAAAGTATATTAGCATTCATTTTATGAATAGATTAAGAATAGCCGAATAAGCCTAAATCTGAGCTGTTTTAGTGAATAAAAATATCACATTTGAAAACTAATGTTCCTAAAAGGGATACCAAGGATATAATTATACCGGATATGGGAAATTCAATTATTTACTTAATTGGTTCAAGTATTTTTTTCTTTGACATTGTAGGATAGTATTTTGATCAGTATTATCTTATAATCTTATAGATGCTTCTTGCATTCATATCTAAGCACCTGAAAGGGGTATATGGATCAAATGTTTATAAATGGAATAATTTTAAATGCCATTGCAGGGGAAAGGAAGATGTTTGGGGATAGTAGGCTGTTGAGCTAGGGTCTCCTCTTGCTTCCTGTCTCCATAATCCTGGAGCTTGTGGTTGATGTCACAGGTTTCAGCATTCTCTCCTGGAACAACTTTGGATCAGCTTTTCCAATATCACCGCAATCACATCTGGCTTTCCCGTGTTAGGAATTCCGTATAAATTTTGGCCCACTGAGTGTACTTCTCTTGTTTTCTGCTGCATCTCCGAGTCTATTTATTCTAGCAAATATCTTCTCTGTCATTTCCAGACATTTGGGATGGGAATGAAAGCAGGCCACCCAGCATTTTGATCCCATCACGTTCATTTGCTGCTCCTTTTCTACATCAGTAATCATGCCCTAATTTAACTCTTACAGAAACTAGACTAATATAGTTTGCTTAAGCAGGTATAACTGTTATGTTGAACAAATGAGACTTAAATTGGGCAATCATGTGCATGTACATACACACACCGCACGCACAAACATGCAGAGACACACACATCCATATTTTTTGCCTCCACTGCCTATTTACCCTGCTTTCTGGAGTCAGTTCTTCCTTTATGCTTGGACAAAATCCTGTGCAGCTTTCTTAGGTTTTATGGTCAATCTCAGATAATAAAAAGCCTATTGGTCACATTTCAATAACTAAAATATTTCATCAAAATGATGAATTTCATTTAGAGTTAAAGCTTTTCTCTTCCTCCAGCTACAGCCTGCTCTAGGCTGGTAAGTCTGCAGAGGGAAGTCAGTGTGAAGGGTAGGCCGGGTTGGATAATTTTTTATTTCTCCACCTGCTCTGCTTTTCCTTTCCCCCAGACAACTAGAAGAGCCTTTTGTGTTTATTTTACTAATATTAAATATTTAATTGAGACTATTTTGTGACAAGGAGTGGTTTTGTTATCTCAGAGTGATCAGGAAAAAATGAGACTTGTTATAAATTTATTTCTGCTAGAGACAGGAAAAGGAGCATCCCATAAGCCAGGTGTGGTGGTGCACACTTGTAGTCCTAGCTACTTGGGAGGCTGAGGCAGGAGGATTGCTTGAGCCCATGAGTTTGAGGCTGCAGTGAGCTATGATTGTGCCACTACACTTCGGCATGGGTAACAGTGAGACCCTATTTCTAAAAAAAGAGAAAAAAAAAAAAAAGAGGAAGAAGGAAGAAGCTCACAAAAGCTTGCTTGAAGAGGTAGTTTAGGAAAACAATAAAATTATTTTTCTAATTGCACCCTATGAGTCTCAGTTGTTCAAAATAGTAGTGGTTATATTTGCAGAGGCCTCTCTCAGATCCTTTAGAATCTTTACATCGCACTGCTGAGTTAACCTAGATGCGAAAACAGCCAGGATTTCCAAGGACAAAACTTCTGAGAAATAAGTATGGTCTTTGTGATGATTTTAAAAGATAATCAAGCCTTTGTATTTTTTTTGGCAATGGTGCAGAAAAGCTACAGTTGGTAGGGGGAATGCTGCTTAACAGGCTAAAATAAGACTCTTCCTTAGTTATGACTGAAGATCTAAGATAATAGATGCCAACTCCTCCTTTATTCCAAGTAAGTGAGATGCCAACCCACTCATGCAGAAAACATGCAAATTATTTGGGCAGTAACTGAGTTTTGAGCTGCTTGGTGTCTCATTCACCTTGATGATTTAAAAACAAATAAAAAAGGTTGAAATCAAAGAGATCTGGCTAAAATAATTTAGAAGTTGGAGGAGTTGTCTGGAGAGAGCGTGCATGCTGTGAATCCCACCCCTCTAATCCCTTAAGGGGTAGGGGTGGGAAGTGTGTCTCCTTAATTCCCACCCTGAGAGTGGGGCCTCAATGATACCACCCAGGGAACTTGATGCACTGGGGTCTCACTCATGCTTGACAAAACGCTGCAGACTGGAGGGTTCCAGAAGCAGCCTGTGGCATCAGAGGGAAAAGCTTGATGTGAGAAGTACCTGAGCTTCTAATATGGTTTGGCTCTGTGTCCCCACCCAAATCTCGTCCTGTAGCTCCTATAATTCCCTACAAGATGTGGGAGGGACCCAGTGGGAGATAATTGAATCATGGTGGCGGGTCTTTCCCATGCTGTTCTTGTAATAGTGCATAAGTCTCATGAGATCTAATGGCTTTAAAAACTGGAGTTCCCCTGCACAAGCACACACTCTCTCTCTCTTTGCCTGCTGCCATCCATGTAAGATGTGACTTGCTCCTCACTGCCTTCTGCCATGATTATGAGGCCTCCCCAGACTAGTGGAACTGTAAATCCATTAAACCTCTTTCTTTTGTAAATTACCCAGTCTTGGGTATGTCTTTATCAGCAGCATGAAAACGGACCAATACAGCTTCCTTCACTGTGAGTCAGAGGAATATACTTTCTGGGTGCCTGTAAAGAACCCAGGAAAGAATTGTCAATTGGGGATTATCTAAAATGAATCTTGCCATGAGAGATTCTGCCAAGGGTAAGTCATCCTCAACAGAACAGTCTGGCCAACCTGAAATATATAACCTGAGAAGTCATAAGTGTTCTCCTCATTCCCTGTACCAGTCACCCAGGTTATGTGTCTACTGGATTTTCTTCCCATAAGTGTAGCACAAATGGGAATTCATTCTAGAAGAATAGAAATTGGGATTTAAAAATAATTCATACTCAGGAAAACAGGGAATATGAATAATATTATGAAATGAGCTTCCTATATCCATTAGATATTTTCTATATTATAATTTGTCTCAAGCTAGATTTTATTATGTAAATTAAATGGAAATTTTAGTGATTATCCTGCGAGTTTGTGCTGTGTTAATTTAGCTATCTCACATACCAAATTGCCAATCTCCAGTCTGTGATATACATATATACAAAGCCCAAAAGACTTTTAAACATATGGAAGTGCTTTTATGAAGTACCATCCTTATGTCAGGTTATGAACATTTCTGCACCAAAGTGATTTTTTCACATTAAGATGGTGTAGGATTAGGTTTGCCTACATGCAACAGACACTGAAAATCAACAGAGGCTGTTCATATAGGGTTGTATTATTTCATGTAAAGGGTCTAGAGGATAGCAGGACTGGTATGAAAGTTCTATGTATTGTCAGAGACCAATTCCTTCCAGTTTTCTGCTCTGCCATCCTTGGGTAGGACCCAAGATGGCTGCTGGAAAACAGTCATTATGTCCCCATTCCAGGTAGCAAGAAGGAAAAGAAAAGAAGGACTTTTTCTGGAAGTTCTTTCCAGGAAACAACTATTTCCACTTATGCTCAATTGTCCAGAACCAGTCACTGATCATATCTAAGTGTAAAATAATCTGAAAAATGTGGTCTGCAACACCAGGCACCCAGCTAAAGTTTGGGGATTCTATTGATGATGAAGAAGGAATGTCTAATATTGGGAGATAACATTTGCCGCTGGTACAGGAAACAGAAGTTAAGAGTTGTCTTTGGAGTCAGATGGCTTCTCTTTAATTCTTGGCTCTACCACTTACAGGGTTGTAACTTAAGTTGAGTCTCAAACTTTCCATGTCTTTATTTCCTTATGTGTAAAGTGAGAATTGTAGAGTTGTCACAAGCATTTAATGTGAAGATATTTAGAACGGTTTCTGGCCATGTGCTGTTATTACCATTATCCCCATGATTTACTATAACCTACTATGCTATAGCTAGTGTAGCCTCTGGAATTTGTTTACAAATCTAGTTGTAGAACCTAGTATGATGCCTGGCACTTAATAGATGTGGATAGATGGATGAATGAATGAATGAGGCAGACTGCATGAGTCTTAAATTGTGGAGCTTCTACTTTCTAGCTGATTTGCCTGGGCATTATTTAATCCCTTCCAGCCTTAGTTTTCCCTTTTTTAAAACAGAAATAAATCATACCAAGTGTTCTTCATTTGCACCTCCAGGTCCACTCTCCACTCCTCTCACTCTGCTTTGTGCCAAGGAGGCTGACCTCTAGGGTTGGCTGCAATGAGCTCCTTGCCTTCTGGCTTTCCACTGGATGGGCCCATGGGAGGCACTGGCAGGTGACCAGAGGTGGGAGGAGAGGGAGCTTGGACACTTATTACTGTGATTTCCTCCTTGTAGGACCATGGTTTGGCAGTGGCTGGGTTTCTGTTATGAAAGATACAACTATCAAGTGGCCCTCACTACAGCTGTAGGTTGTTCTGAGTAGGTTAATACAACTATCAGGTGGCCCTCACTATAGCTGTAGGTTGTTCTGAGTTACAGTAACTGTTCTACCCTCAAGGTTCTCCACTATTGCTATCCTCAGGGTGCTTCAATAGTGTTGATTATCTTTTTTTTTTTTTTTTTTTTGAGACAGAGTCTTGCTCTGTCGCCCTGCTGGAGTGCAGTGGCGCGATCTCGGCTCACTGCAAGCTCCACCTCTCAGGTTCATGCCATTCTCCTGCTTCAGCCTCTCTGAGTAGCTGGGACTACAGGCGCCCGCCACCACGCCTGGCTAATTTTTTTTGTATTTTTAGTAGAGACGGGGTTTCACCGTGGTCTCGATCTCCTGACCTCGTGATCCGCCCACCTCGGCCTCCCAAAGTGCTGGGATTACAAGCGTGAGCCACCGCGCTCGGCCAATAGTGTTGATTTTCTTAATGATTCCCACACGTTTATAAAGAGATCCTTCATTAAGTTCTCCTCAGTCCCCAATTTGATTGTTTTTCCCTTCTGAGACCATGATTGATATTAATACATAACACTCACAGGGTTGCTTTGAGAAGGTATTGAAATAATACATTTAAAGTGCTTAGTACATTGTCTGGCACAGAATAAGCACTCATTCTGCTCCACTAATGCTATGATTGTCTGTTTCCTTTAACTCCTCTATTTTATGTTTGGCAATATCTTTGTTTCATATGATTTTCAAAGAGTTGGTTGATTTGCTGAAATATTTTACTGTTAAAAATCATCAGAGCATATCTAAGCTTAATTTTTACACTTGATCTTAGCCAAAAGGCTGAGAAGCAATCTAAGCTTAATTTTTTGGTCAATCTTTTACCTTCAAACAAAATGGTGGCTACTAATTATTTCTCAAAAGATTTTTTTTGCTGTTAAAATAAATAAGACCCAATGTAGTGTCCCCTACCATTGACTTTGACACCTGAACATCTAAGAAGAAGAGTAGTTGAGCTAAGGCTATATGGATCAAAGCTGGGAAATTTGGCTGGGAGGATAGTAATTCAGGAGGTTGAGGTCTTGGAGAGCAATGCTCTGAGAAGCCAAGGATCCAGAGAGCCATGGAGTAGACCAGGAAACCAGCACCAGAGACTTAATCAAAATGGTTTTGACTAGGCTAGACTCCTGGTTATAGCAAAACCTTATTACTTAAGCAAAATGGACCCAAAGCATCTGACTATAGCCATGATACTCTTGCAGTTGAAGGCTCTGGTTTTCTAAAGAGTGGTCTCTCTTTAAAAACAAACAAACAAACAAACAAACAATAAAAACCAGAAAGTCTAGTGATATTAATGTGTTCTCAGGCTTCATGAATATCTTGGGGAATCTAGTCTTTCAGATAAAGTAATGGATTTTCTTGGTGATGAGTTCTGGTTCTTGGCTCTGAACCTCCAGCTTCATGATCTTCTAGAGTTTTGTATGGAGAAAATATTGAATCCCTTATATCCATTTTTGTTCCTTTGATCCCTGAGTTGCTACCCTTGATGTTTCTGCAATTGGTTTGAGTACATCATATAGTTTGCAGATTTTTCCACATCGCAATAATTGCTTAGTAATTAATTGAATTATGCTGTATGACAGAAAGTGAATAATAATGATGATGATGATGATGATATCTGAAGTCCTTGTGATTTACAAAGTGATTGCAACAAACATTTTCCTACTTAGGGTATTTAAAATATACCAACCCTGAAAAGGATAAAGAAGGAAATAGAAAGTAGGTAGAGTTAGTATATTTAATTGAATGCAGTTCTTTCTGTTTCACAGAAACAACCAATTTGCTTTTTATTTCCCAACAGCATCCAGTAATTGCTATTTTTACATATTTATGATGAAATAATTGAGAGCTATGAGCTATTACTTATTTTTAATGTTAACTAGAGTCAACAATTAAAATCAGAATGTACTTCAATAAAAACGTGTTTCAGTAACCGACCATTTTTAGTAAGAATTCATTTTTCTTACATGTGGCTTCTGTGTTTCCAGATTTGGATATCAGAAACACATGAAAAGTTGTCACAAATGTGTTTAAACACAGAATGGGCTGAAATGAAGAGCAAGGCTTTATTGAATGAGGAAACAGTGAGCTCTGGGATTATTGAAAGGTATTCTTAATACTTTTCTTTACTTATAGAATGTGGACATGCAGAAAGGACTTGTATAAGTAGCAAAAAGGTATATATACCCCAGTTCCACACTAAGGGAACACATCAAGCACATTCGTCTCAAGCTTCCATGCTTTCTTCTCATGCTTTTCTCTCTGTTTGGGAGTTTCTTTTCCTCAATTGTTTACCAATCAACTCTCTACTTATTCTGGGCCCAGCTAAAATGCCATTTCCTCTTTATATGTGTTTTTTTTTTTTTTTTTTTTTTCTGGCCCAGGGTTCTGACTATCCAGGTTTGAATCCCAGCTCTACAATTTACTGTAAAAGTTATTTGGTGTTTATAACCCAGCTTGTTCACCTGTAAAATGGGAATTACAAAAGCATCTACTTCGTAGGGTTGTTATGAAATTTAGATGAAATAAAATAAAATATGAAGTGTGCATAGAAGTATTGACTGACATGCAGTAAGAATTAGGTAAGCTGTCATTAATCAGAATTAATTGCTTTTCTATTTTTGTTCTCTGAGTATTTTATGTCCTGCATGACAGTTGGACTTGCATTCTAGTTATTTATATGAAGGCATTTCCTCAGGAATAGAGAGTTCTTTGAGGATAGAAACTCTTTATTCATCAAAGCTGTCATCCTGCATCCTGGCACAGTGCCTCCCCATCGAAGTGTATGACACATAGCCTTTGTCTTATACTGTAATTGTTGAAAAATGCAGTCAAAATAATGACAAAAATGCTAAAAATTCCATTGACTTGAGACATTTTGTTTTACAAAGTTCGTAAAAGTTGCAAACATGAAAACTCTTTGAAAAGTAATCCTCATAAAAATCTAACCCCAAATTAGTTTTTGTTTTGTTTTGTTTTTTGACATGGAGTATTGCTCTGCTGCCCAGGCTGGAGTACAGTGGCGCGATCTTGGCTCACTGCAACCTCCACCTCCTGGGTTCAAGCAATTATCCTGCCTCAGCCTCCTGAGTAGCTAGGACTACAGGTGCACGCCGCCACGTCTGGCTAACTTTTTTTGCATTTTTAGTAGAGACGGGGTTTTACCATGTTGCCCAGGCTGGTCTCGAACTCCTGAGCACAGGCAATCCACCCGTCTCGGCCTCCCAAAGTTCTGGGATTACAGGCGTGAGCCACTGTGCCCGGCCCCTAGATTAGTTTTAAATGATTTTAAAAGTTTACACATTACACTCTAACAAGTTTTCTAAAAAATGTTATCTTGTTTTAGGGTCACCGGATTGCCTGCCACAGGTTTTGGAGCTGTCTTTCCTAGACATCCACCAGATCGGAGCAAAATGTTAGTAGTCCCTAAACTGTTACAATTGTACAAAATGTTTCTTGATTCAGAAGGTTTGTTTGCAGGGGCAAAGGTATGAGAGGGTGAGCCAAGGTCAACAAAATGCCCTTTACGTGACATCTTCGACTTGCCTTTAACCAAATATTTTCTCCTTTCACATGCATAGCATTAATAACCATAATAATAAAACAGTAAATCCTCACTATTTGCAGATCCTGTATTTGTAAATTTTTCTTCTCTGTAAAATTTACCTATTTGTATCCCACAAATCAATACTAGTGGTTCTGTCGTGGTCATTTGTGGACATATGCAGAGTGGTAAAAAAGGGAAGGCACCAGATGTGCACAATCCCAACGGAGGTCGAACAGGGTGATGCCCTGCCTTCTTGTTTCAGCTCTCATTCTATAAACGTGTTCTTTTCACAGTCTATTCAGCGATAAGTTTTTCAAACTCTTATGCTTTTTGTTGGTGATCTCGTTTAGGACATCCCTCAAGCATGGTGGTGAAGTGCTGCCGTGTTCCTTAGAGCAAGAAGGTTGTGATGTGCCTTTCAGAGAAAACACATGTGTTAGACAAGCTTGATTCAGGCATGAGTTGCAGTGTTGTTGGTCATAAATTCAAAGGTGATAAATCAAAAAATAAGATGTCTTTAAGCAGAAACAGACATAAAACAAAGTTTTATACTGATTGATTGGTGAAAATGTGACCAGAGGCTTGCAGGAACCTAACCCTATATTTCCCCTAAGATCAATGGTTCAATATTTGCTAATTCAGAGTTTGCAGCAACTTCACAGAACATTACTGTGAACAAAGAGAACTGACTTTACAGCAAGAGACTATTTTTACTGATATAAGAGATAAGTTTGTTTTGGCAGGGAAGCATGAATTCTTACTACAAAAGAAAAAGTTCTTATCCACTCATCTTTCTAAACATAAACTTTCATTATGTACAGGTAAGTAATGTGGAAATGCACTCATAAGCATGAAAAAATTCTAAAGATTGCATTGTGCATTATGAGGTTGTTGTGGAGATTAAGCAAGTTAATATACGTCAAACAATTAGAGCAGTAACTGATGCATAAGTACTAAATTCTCTGCTGGACATGGTGAACCTTTCAGTTTATAAACTCGTATCAGTTCAGAGAAATTTTCTTGATTTATTTTATTCTTGACTTATTGTGTTTTTTCACTGTTTTCTCTTTTGGAAATCCTTTATTTGAATGTTGGATTTCTTGTCCTGATCCTAAAACTTTCCTGTCTTTTCTCACCTTTTCTTTTTGGTCTTTACTATCTACTTTCCTCTCTGTTTCTTCATCTCTACCATTGAATTATCTTTTTGTTTTCTGAATCCTTTTGTTTTTATAGGATCTTTTTTTTTGGTTTCATGACTTCAGTGTCTTCTCTTTTCTATCTGAAGATGTTAATGAAAGTTTTAATGATAGCTTTAAAATTTTTTTCTTCCCCATGCATACTCTCTGTTTTCTCCAAGATGCCTTTTGTTTCTGTTTTTTATTTGTTTGTATGGTATCCATCTTCCACACTAGAGACATTTTCCTCAGGTACCTGCTAATCAATCCTCTGCTCATGATTAAGAGATGGGGCTCCCAGCCTGTGAGTGAGGCTTACTGCCTTGGAGATTCCCTGGAGGAATCTAGGTGGGTTATTATTTCAAAGAAGCCCTAGTACCAGTACAGTCATGCATTGCGTAATGTCAGGGATACATTCTGAGAAATGTGTTGTTAGGTGATTTCATCATTGTATGAACATCATAGAGTGTACTTACACAAACCAGATGGTCTAGCCTACTACACACTGAGGCTAGATGGTAAAATCCATTGCTCCTAGACTATCAACCTGTACAGCATGTTACTGTACTGAACAGTGTAGGCAATTATAACACAGTGTTAAGTATTTATGTATCTAAACATATCTAAACATAAAAAGTACAGTAAAAATACAGAATGAAAGATAAAAAATGGTACACCTGTATAGGGCACATGCCATGCATGCACCCTGCAAGGCTGGAAGTTGCTCTGGGTTAGTCCATTAGTGAGCAGAGAGTCTATGAATATGAAGGCCTAGGACATTACTAAATACTACTGTAGACTTTATAAACACTGTATACTTAGGCTACACTAAATTTATAAAACAATTTCATTTGTCCATTTTGCATTGCTATAAAGGAATACCTGAGACTGGGTAATTTATAAAGAAAAGAGGTTTATTTGGCTCACAGTTCCGCAGGCTGTACAAGCATGGCACCATCATCTGCTTGCCTTCTGGTGAGGCATCAGGAAGCTTTTACTCATGGCAGAAAGTGAAGGGGAGGCAGGAATGTCACATGGCAACAGCCGGAGCAAGAGAGAGGGGAGGAGGTGCCAGGGTCTTTTTAACTACCAGATCTCATGTGAACTCTCCTTACTGCAAGGAGGACACCAAGCCACTCATGAAGTATCCACCCCCATGACCCAAACACCTCTCATCGGACGCCACCTCCAACATTGGGGATCAAATTTCAGTATGCGATTTGGATAGGTCAAACATCAAAAATAAATCAACAGTATTTGCCTTTTCTTCAAAAAGAAATTTACCTTAGCTTGTTGCACCTTTTTAAACTTTATAGCTTTTTTTTTTTTTTTTTTAACTTTTGGACTCTTTTAGCAACACTTAGCTTAAAACGCAAACACATTGTATAGCTGTATAAAATATTTTCTTTCTTTATACCCCTATTCTGTAAGCTTTTTATTATTAAACAATTTTTTTTTTTTACTTTTAAAACTTTTTTCTTAAAAACAAAGACACAAACACACACCTTAGCCTAGGCCTACACAGGGTCCGGATCATCAATATCACTGTCTTCCACCTCCACATCTTGAGCTTCTGATAGGCCTTCAGGGGCAATAACATGCATGGAGTTGTCATCTCCTGTGATAACAATGCCTTCTTCTGGATACCTCCTGTAGGACCTGCCTGAGGCTGTTTTACAGTTCACATTTTTTTTAAATAAGTAGAAGAAATATGCTCTAAAATAGTGATAAAAAGCGTAGTATAGTAAGTGCATAAACCAGTAACAGTTATTATTGTTATCAAGTATCATTATATACTGTACATAATTGTATTTGCTCCATTTTTATATAGCAGCCAGCACAGTAGTCTTGTTTACACTAGCATCACCACAAATAATGTGAGTAATGCATTGTGCTATGATATTACAGAGGCAACAACGTCAATAGAAATTTTTCAGTTCCATTATAATCTTATGGAGTCTTCATAGTACATACTGTCCAGCCTGTTGTTGACTGAAAGAGCATTATTTGGCATGACTCTATTTTAGCCTCTCCTTTTGGGCTGGTCATATTTACAGATAAGCCTCTTCAATCTCCCTTCTGAAGGGTGAAGAGTGGGCTGGTGCCTGTGTTCTTAGAGTGAGCAAGCAATTGGACTAGGACATCAATATGAATACTGCATTATGTACGGTCACTGAATTGAATTGTGTTTTTGACTAAGGACTTTCTTACCCTACAGATGAACAAATTTCTAGCTTTCTGCTAAGGGAGGGGAGGGGCAGTTACCTGGCAGTTGGGGAAGAGCTTTGGAGCAACACCTGCTTTTCAGACAGCTCTCCCCACAGGCCTTTGCTGACTTAGGATTCATTCAGCTTTCTGCTAAGCCAGGAACCACTTGTCAATCTTCTCTTCAGTTTCCAAAATTTGTTTCTCTTGTCCTTTCTCCTGTTCTCCATATTCTTATGGGTCAAAAAAAACAAAACAAAACACTTTCTTAAGTCTCTTTACTGTGGTTTTAGTGGAGCTTTTTGAGGAAGCAGATTCAATGTTCATCTTAACTCTAATGTTATCAGAGTTATCAGAGATTCGATGTTATCAAGTCTCACCTGATCTGCAACCTCCTCTAGAGGACCTTCCCATACCTACTGCCACCCCACTCCCCATAACTTGGTTATGTCCCTCACTGTGGGTGCCCATAGCACTGTGTGCTTCTTTTATGCAAACACTATTAATATTTGTTGCAATTGTTTGCATTCTTCTCGTTCTTGCTAAATTCAATGCTCTGAAGGGAAAGACTATCACAATTCTGTCCCCAGTGCCTAAAGAGAGCTTAACCTGCAGCAAATACACCACAATTATCTCCTGAGTTAATAGATTAATTATTTCTGAGGTTGAACAGCAAATTATAATAGAAGGGGTTTTGGCTAATTCCTATCTTATTTGATTTAGGGGTTCAAGGCCTTTAGAACCACAAGTTGTTCTCAATTATTTTTGGTAAATGCATTTGAAGACATAATTTCTTTTAGAAAATCAGCCCTTATTAGTTTGAATTGCTAGAATTACTCATTTGTTTTATTTGATTCATGAGTATTAACAAGGAAATAAATACATGAACACCTTCAACCGGCCCCTGCTAATTCCATATGTAATTCTTTCTTTCAGTTAATACACACTAATTATAGAATGTTTCATACAATAGAATGCTGTGGTGTTTTAGAATCTGCTCTCTTGAATATTAAATAATCTTTTGCTTCTTGCCAACTCTACAGCTCTGAAAGTTAAATGTCAACTTTAAAAGGCAATGAATAAGAATGAGTTTGCTCAATGGACCAAAATATGCTTCAAGTTATAAAAGAAAGACTGTAATCATAAGGTAAATTTAAGGTTTAGGTTACCTGTTAAGGGAGAAAAATCAGGATGAGGTAAAGTTTTGTTATTAAGGAGACATTAGCTTGATGGACTTATCTTAATTTTTAGATAATGTCCATCATGCTGAAATGGCATTTGACTGACTCTCTTTCTCATAACTCAACCTATATCCCACCTACTTTATTTTGGACCAATGTGAAGAAGACATAACACCTTTCCTCCATAAGTGGGTAGCAAACATCTCAATGAAACTAATTGAAAATCAGAATAGCTAGAATGTTTGACACTACCAGAACCTGTCACTCCTGACCTTAACTAAAGAAAAGGGCTCTGTGAATAATTCCTTCCATGTGCATCACAGATGGAGGAGATAGATGAAAAATAAATTGTAATATAGGGAACAGTTAGGATGACACTAAAGTGATATCAAAGACTTAAAATTTAAAAATGAAATTTATAGACTTTGAGTCTCAATTGAGCTTGTCTAGAACTAAAGCTATTGTTTTCCTTGAGAGTTGGTCTCAGTCTCATTAGTGAGTCTCCACGGAATTGACAGTGGCCTGTGATGGGCACAGTGAGAGTCAAGGAGGCTCAAAGACCTCTTAAGCATCAACAATGCCCATTTGGTCTCAAACTATTAATAATACAGATGCATGTGTAGGGAGTCTCTAACATGGATAACTTATGCTACATGGATAGAGACAGTAGAGGAATAGAAAAGTAACGAGAGGCGCATTTCCTTTATGGCATATAGGAAAAGTAGATGGGAACATGCATATAGTTAGTAATTCAATTTAAGAGTTTTTATTTGCCTTCCTACCTGATTCTCAAGCATTCTCAAGAAATTTTAGTTAATTTGAAAGTACTCTTTATGAGGCATGGAAAATAAATTCACTGATTTTCAAAAGGCCCCTGTATATCTGATTATTTAATAGAAAATCATTTTATGATTTGTCCACAGAACCAGATGACTGTAGCTAATTCATTCTAGGAAGTAAGGTTTTCCATGTACAAATCCCCGGGCTGTGTCTACAACCATTAAACAAGCGATCAGAAACCAAACCAGTAAAACAAACAATCAGAACTGTATCAAGCAGATCCAATTTTGAAAGGGAGATGTAGTAATAGATATAATTTTATGTTAAGATCTTATTTCTCAGAAGCCCTTATTTAAATATACACATAGAGTTCCTTCTCTATTCCCACTGTTTCACTTGATTTCACTTTTTTTTTCTCTTTAAAAAAAGAAAGGAAAAAAATATATACACATATAAACATGTGTGGTCCCAGGATAATGGTCCACAGGAGAAGTCAGTTTTTTTTGATAGGGAAAAATCAGTTCAGGCAGGGTATTTGCTGTGTGAGAAGCAGGTCCGTGGGGCCCTGAGTTTGAGGGCTCCCCAGGAGTACTGAGTTCCCACTGGAGGACGGAGAAGCACCCGAGGTAGACCTCACAGAAGGTCAGCCCTCACTACTGCACCTTGTCGTTTTTACCAAATTTGATTGCCTCCTGGTGGTAGTGATTAGTGTATATTGTTGAAATTTCATAATAAATGGCTCGTTTCCATAATTCATCCAAACATTTATGTAATCCACATACTGGGAGAAGAAAGAAATTAATGGTGTTTGGGATCACTAAGTAGCTTTTGGAAATTGTGTGTGTATATGTGTGTGTGTGTGTGTGTATGTGTGTGTGTGTGTGTGTATGTGTGTGTGTGTGTGTGGGTGTTTGCTTTTTTCAGAACATGGTATAGAAACACAGGATAGGAAACCTGGGTTCTACTTCTAGGCCTGCAATAAACCTGCTACGTGACCGTGTGCTGCCTAATAGCCCTCTCTGGACTCCCGTTGTTTCCATTTGGAAAATGAGGGGATTGAACCAAATGATCTGTAAAGTCCTTTCCCACTCTAAAATTTTATGGCTCTAGGAGAAAGGCATCTATATTTGCATAAATGGGCAAGTTAAATGAGGCCCAAAAGTAGTTCAGGCAGTTAAGTGTTCATTGTTGGGATGGAGCACTTATCCTTATGTATGTGGAGTGGTCTTCATAGTAGCAGTAGCAAGCCTGGGCTGCAGTTTAAATTCTTCCCTTTTATTCCTCTCTCTGAGACATTAACATCTATAAAACCTTTGGCACTCTTCAGAGGAAAGGGACTACATGTAAATAGTAAGAAGGATTTTTCTTTTCTTAAAGTACAGTACAAAACATTTATTTTCTTACGCATTTGTGCTGTAGCTTGTCTCTTGGTAAAATATTACCCAGTTGTTGAACATTTTTCCAGAAGAAAAAAAGTTTCAAAAGTTACCCTATGGTGATGATGATATGGTAGGCTTTGTGTCCCCACCCAAATCTCATCATGAATTATAATCCCCATAATCCCCACATGTCAAGGCAGAGGCTGGGTGGAGATAACTGGGTCATGGGGGCAGTTTCCTCCATGCTGTTCTCTTGATAGTGAGTGAGTTCTCACCAGATCTGATGGTTTTATAAGGGCCTTTTCCCCCTTTGCTCACTGTTCTCTCTCCTGCTGCCCTGTAAAGAGGAGCCTTCCACCATCATTGTAAGTTTCCTGAGGTCTCTCCAGCCATGCTGAACTGTGAGTCAATTAAATCTCTTTTCTTTATAAATTACCCAGTCTTGGACAGTTCTTTATAGCACTGTGAGAATGAACTAATAGATGAGGAGGAGGATAAAAACAAAAATATGCAAAGAGGAGAGTGGGGTGATGAAAGGCCATGAGAGTGAGACAGGCTTGAATTCAGTTCTTGATTCTCCATCTTATTCATTGTGGGAGCTTTCAATTTTGTCCGGCCAGCTTTCTTCTTTTGAACAACATCCTCTCACCTATTCAGTGTAATTTGACTAGGCCATGTTATGGATGGCTGACTCTGTTCCCCATT
This sequence comes from Hylobates moloch, assembly GCF_009828535.3. Lineage (NCBI taxonomy): Eukaryota > Metazoa > Chordata > Mammalia > Primates > Hylobatidae > Hylobates > Hylobates moloch. The sequence continues at coordinate 42,887,120 of NW_026652285.1, forward strand.
TCTACCTCCCCACAAGCCTAAGTGTTGGGCACAAATCCAGACCAGGCTGTTCAGAGGATAGTTATTGGAGTTCTAGGGAAGATGCCCTGTCCTGTTCCAGTTTGCAAGTTATAGAGGACATCCTGCTTCTGTGGGAGTATCTATGTATAAACGAAGTTAAGCAGAGGTATGGGAAAAGACAATTCTGATGACATTCTTCTTATATGAGCTGATGTTTTCCTTTAATTTTTATCTATTAAGTTTGAGTTGGGTTTCTATAACTTATACTAATAAAAGCAAACACTTACATGATGCTTATTATGTACCAGGCACTATTCTAAGTGTTTTATATATGTTAACCCAGTACTCCCTACAAAAACTCTATGAATTGGTTTCTTCATTATCTGCATTCTGTGATGGGCCGTACAGAAGCACAGAGAAGTAAATAACATGTTCAAACTCTCACAGCTGGCTGGGGGTAATGGCCAGGATTTGAGCTGAGATAGTTTAATACCAGAGCTCGTAGCCACTCTTCTATGCTGCTTCTCTCAATGATAGGCCAACTAAGAGACCTCTGGCACATACTTAAGTTTCCTGAACATCACTTGTCTTTGTAAACATGGAGAGAATAATGGCTATATTTAGTCAGGCCAGGCTTTGAGCATTGGATTAGTCAGTATTCTCCGAGAAAGAAAACCAATATGATATATATGAGGAGATTTATTATGTGCTTACATGGTTATGGAAGCTGAGAAGTCCTACCATCTGCCTTCTGTAAGCTGCAGGGCTGAGAAACCCAGTGGTGCAACTCACTTAGGGTCTGAAGGCTGGCGGGCCAAGGAAGATGATGGTGTAACTCCTGGTTCAATTCTGAAAGCCTGAGAACTAGTGGGCCTGCCAGTGTAAATCCCAGAGTTCAAATGCCAGATAACTAGGAGCTCAGATGTCCAAGGTCAAGAGAAAATGGATGTCCTAGCTCAAGAAGAGAGAAAATGTACCTTTCCTCTTTTTGTTCTGTTCAGGCCCTTCATGAATTGGATGATGCCTACCTACATTGGTGAGGGCAAATCTTCTTTACTCAGTCCACTGATTCAAACGCTACTCTATTTTGGATTAGCAAAAGAGATGGACAGATACAGACAGAAATAATGTCTTACCCGCTATCTGGGCATTCTTTGGCCCAGTTATGTTGACACATAAAATTAGCCATGACAAGCACTAAGCTTATAAAGGAAATACTGGTGAAAAGTTATTTATCCATTTTGAAATTTCTCAAATCAAATGTTCCATTTCTTAAGCTACCCGGGCTCGTGGTTCCTTAGACATGCCTAGGTCCCTGCTTGACATTTTTGCCCTGTGAGGCAGGAATGCTACCTGAGTGCATATCACCAACTTGAATTTCCTAGGATGGATAGCTTGGCTGGTACTGAGTGGTGATGGCTTACTAGTTGGCAAGTTGCTGAATTAATTTTGGAGTCAACCTAAATGCAGTTTTTCATTGTGTTATCCTTGCATATAGGATATCTCTCCTTAGCTGATGTATGTTGAAGCCAAATGACCAAGGAGGTGGGATATCTGGTGTTAGTATTTGGGGTTGTGATTCAGGTTCTAATGAGTTTAGTTTGGAATTTGGATTGTGTGCCTTGGCAAAGGATATTTTAATGGCAGGTAACAATAACCTATTCTATCACTATCCTTGCATTGTAATTCAAATAATTTGATAAGAAAATATATGTGAAACCACATGATATAGTGCCCATTAGAGCTGATGTTTTGGCATCCTGATGGGCTGATGGCTGACTCAGACCATCCTTTGTTTCCTGTAAGTCTTTATGGAGTCTAACTTTATTACAGTAGCCATTCAAGTTATATCTGCCAAGTGGAAAGTCAGGTTTCTTTGTAGATTTGGGTGTGCTCAGTGAGGCCCTAAAACCAGCATTATGAATATAGGTTTATATGGTTTATCTTGTGGCCACTAGTTTGCAGAGATGGCTGAAGCACTTTGTTCCCTCCCTGAACATGCATGCTGCTGCACCCAGAAAGAGGCTGAGGTTATTTGCCTGCCCTCTGCACCTGGGCTGGACTTTTGACTGGTTTTGATTAATAGAATGTGGCAAAAATGATATCCTGGGACTTCTGAGTACAGACATTAAGAAAAATAGTAGTTTCTACTTTCTGATTCTCAGATTCTAGCTGATATGCTGTGAGAAGCCGAAGACACATGGAGAAGCCACATGGAGGAGAATCAAGGCTTGTGTTTGACAGCTCCAGTGAAGCTCCCAGACAATAGTCAAAACAAACTGGAGCCATGTGAATGAGCTGTCTTGGATCATCCAGCACAGTCAAACCTCTGGACAACTGTAGCTCTAACTAACATCGCATGGAACAGATAAACCACCTAGCTGAGCTAATCATTCCACAGAATAATCAGAGATAATAAAATAGTTGTTATTTTAAGTTACTTTTAAGCCATAACAATAGGTAATTGAAACAACCTTCATATCTCTTAATACCATGCTTATATGGTCATTTCTTCTGATATTAAGCCTATAGGTATAGTTTTTGCCATTTCTAATCGATCAGAGATGCAAGCAGTTCAAATTATGGGGACTGATGATCTAATAAAACAATGTGCAGAATAATCAACTCAAAATGGATTAAAGATTTAAGTGTAAGACCTGAAACCATAAAACTCCTAGAATAAAACATAGAGGAAAACCTTCTTGACATTGGTCTTGGAAATGAAATGATTTTTTTGGACAGACATCAAAGGTACGTACAGGCAGCAAAAGCAAAAAACAAACAAACAAAAATGAGACTACATCAAACAAAAAACAGCTTCTTCACTGCAAAAGAAACAAAAATGAGGCTCGGTGTCGTGGCCCCAGCACTTTGGAAGGCCAAGGGCAGTGGATCACTTGAGGCCAAGAGTATGAGATCAGCCTGGCCAACATGGTGAAACCCCATTTCTACTAAAAATACAAAAATTAGCTGGGCATGGTGGCACATGCCTGTAATCCCAGCTGCTTGGGAGGCTGAGGCAGAAGAATAGCTTGCATCTGGGAGGCAGAGGTTATAGTGAGCTGAGATCATGCCATTGCACTCCAGCCTGAGTGACAGAGTGAGTGAGACTCCGTCTCAAAAACAAAAACAAAACAAAAGAAAAACAAAAAGAAACAAAAATGAAAAGGCAGCCTATGGATGAGGAGAAAATATTTGTAAGCATATATCTGAAAAGAGCTTAATATCCAAAATTTACAAGGAACTCATAACAACTTATTAGAAAAAAAAAAAAAAGCCTGATAAAATGAGCCAAGGACTTAAATAGGCATTTTTACAAAGAAGACATACAAATGGCCAATAGGTATTTAAAAAGTGCTCAGCATCACTAATTACCAGGCAAAGATAAATCATAACCACAATGAGATATCACATCATGCCTATTGAAATGACTTTATCAAAAAGACAACAGATAAGTGTTGGCAAGCATGTGGAGAAATTAGAACCCTTGAACACTGTTGGTGGGTGTGTAAAATGGTATGGCCATTACGGAAAAAAGTATAGAAGTTCCTTAAAAATAAAAAATAGAACTACAATATGATTTATCAGTCACACTTCCAGGTACACATCCAAATGAAATGGAACCAGTATCTTGTAGAGATAGCTGTACCCTCATCTTCATTGCAGCATTATTCACAATCGCCAAGATACAGACTCAACCCAAGTGTCTGTTGATGGATATTATTTCACCTTAAAAAAGAAGGAAATCCTGCAATTTGTGACAACATAGATAAACCTAGAGGATATGATGCTAAGTGAAATACAGACACAGAAAGAAAAATACTGCATAATCTCACTTCTAAGTGGCATCTAAAATGTTGAATTTATAGAAGCTGAGAGTAGAATGGTGGTTGCCAGGACCTGAGGGGTGGGAGAAATAGAGAGATGTTGGTCAAAGGGTACAAAATTTCAGTCATGCAAGATGAATAAGTGCTAGAGATCTAATGTACAGCATGAGGATTATAGTTGACAATAATGTGTCACATACTTGAAATTTGCTACGAAAGCAGATCTGAAGTGTTCTTATTGCAAAAAAGGTAACTGTGAGGAGATGGATATGTTAATTAGCTTGACTGTAGTAAAATCAGTTTAATATGTAAATATATATCAAAACATTATGTCATGCACTTTAAAGATGTACAGTTTTGATTTAAAATAATAAAAAAACCCAAATTGAGTGGGAAAGATTTTTTAAATATCAGGGCTGTGGAATTTATATTTAAGCCTGACATTTCCTTTAGTCCCATGTATATTAATAAAGAGCCAATATAATTAGTATTACTCTTCATAATATTTAAAGTTTATGTAGTTGCCATAGAAAATCATTTGTTATAATTACTTTAAATGAAGTCTTCAGTTGATCTCAGTGAATAGTAGTGTACTATGCATCTTTGAGTTATAGAGGTGGCTTCACAAGAATAAGAACTTTCCAGAATTTCAGAAGTCTTTGCTGCTATCTGTATTTAATTTGATTCTGTATTTGACAGTTATGGAGTTAAATTATTACTCAAACATATAAATCTTATATTGTTCTTTCAAATGGCTTTTAAAAACTATTAGGCCTGAGGAAATTATATTTGTCCCACATATCTGAGTTAATTCTTTCAATATAACCATTTAATGACAACATACTATTTACTAAGAAGAGTTAGGCACTGGGAATACAGAGAAAAAAGATATCAGCTCATTTGTCTAATGTATGAGACAGAAAAACAACCAATTAATACTTGTGTATCAGCCAAGGAATATGCTTGGCTGAAAGTAACAGGAAACCTAACTAATAGCAGCTTGAATAATTAAGACATTTATTTGGTCACCTGGCATGAAATATAAAGGCAAGGAGTCCAAAACTGGTATGGCACCTAAACAATGTCGTCAAGAATTTGGATCTTTTTGTGTTTCTTCTTTACAAGTGTTATTAACTAGCTTTCATCCTTGCGACCTCAAGATGGTTGCTGTGCCTCCAATCCCCATTCTGTTCCAGAAAGAAAGAAGTGAAAAAGTAAAGAGGTAAAGGGAAGCCCACCCCAGGATCTTCATCCTACATCTATTTTATGGACTGTGGCATGGCCGCCCATGGCTACATGATTGTTTTCAGCTTCTAAGTAGCGAAAGACAAGGGAGAAAGGAATTTGGAATAAGTGTTATTTGGACCAAACTGCATGCCACAACACATTAGGAGTGAACATGATGCAAGGGAGCACTGAACTCAGATTTGGGAGGTCAGGAAATGCTTCTGGGTAGAAGTGACACCTGAACTGAGTCACGAAGTCTGAGTTGGAGTCAGCCAGATCAACAGGAGAGAAGGGCACCCTAGGCAGAGGATGAAGGATGTACAAAAAAGGCAGGGAGGCCGGGCGTGGTGGCTCACACCTGTAATTCCAGCAGTTTGGGAGGCTGAGGCAGGAGGATCACATGAGGCCAGGAGTTCAAGACCAGCCTGGCCAACATGGTGAAACCCCATCTTTACTAAAAATACAAAAGTTAGCCAGTATGGTGGCATGCACCTGTAATCCCAGCTACTTGGGAGGCTGAGGCATGAGAATCGCTTGAACCAGGGAGGTGGAGGTTGCAGTGAGCTGAGATTGCCACACTGCATTCCAGCCTGGGGGACAGAGGGAGACTCTGTCTCAAATAAAAATAAAATAATAATAACAAACAAAGGCAGGGAGGAGTGGAACCTATGGGAGGCATGCATGGTTCATAGAGCAAGAATTTGCAGTGATGACAGCTAAAGTTGGAGAGAAGTATTGGGGCTAAGAAAGCAGGGCCTGAAAGCCATGCTGAGTTTGGACTTTATCATGTAGGTGGTATGAAAGGTTTTTGAGCATAGGATAGGAATAATCAGATTTGTGTTTAGAAAACAGAGAACAGATTGGTAGGCAACTGAGATTGCCATCTTGAACGTATCAAGGCAAGACGTAATAAGGGCCTGACCTTAAGCGATGGTGGTGTGGAGGGGGAGAAGGGTGCAGATTTTAGATCTAGTAAAAAAAAAAGAAGAGGCATTGACATCTACTTGAAGATTGAATAATTATAGGAGTAAAGCAGACTTGAGATTGATTCCTAGGCTTCTGGATTAGGCAACTGGAGGGTGATGGGGCCATTCACTGAGGCAGTGAAGTCAGGAGGAAGAGCAAACATCAGATAGCATGTGGATATTTGAGACTGGAGCACAAGAGAGATTACTGATCCAGTCCCAACTGCTAATATAGGTATCCTAGCTGACTCTTCTGCCTCATCTTTCCCTTTCACTCCATTCTCCAACCTGCAGCTTGAATAATTTATTTAAAATGCAAAGATAACCAACCCCTCTCACTGTTTAATGTCATTACAGTACAGTTTTCTCTTCTACCTTAATGAGCATTTACTATGTGTCTGGCACTGAGTTAAGGGTTTTACATGCCATATTTTATTTAATGCTCATTCTTTAAGATAGATACTGCAACAATCCTCATTACAAAGGGCTCAGAGGGGTAAAGTAACTTTCCAAAAGTTTTTTATCCAGTAAGCACTAGAGCTGGGCTTTAAACTCCTATCTGGTCTGTCTGACTGCAGAGCCTGTATCATTAACTTTTAATGGGAAAACCTGCAATTACTTTTGCACCAACCTAAATACTACATTGCATCATCTTTGATGCTTAAATGTGTATAGTGCTCCATATCTTTCAGAGTACTTTCACACACATTATCCATTATTCCATTCTGCTTAACAATCATGCAAGGTCATTTGGGTGAGTATTAATTGTATAGAGGACAAAATCAAAACACAAAGATAACCAAAGAATTCAATTTCTCATTAAGTAATTAATCCATTTATTCTATAAATATTTATGAGGCTGATACTAATGGGAGGAGTTTAAATGCAGAGTGGTTAAGTGACTTTCTCAAGGCTCCATGACTGCTTAGTTGCAAAGCAGAAACTGGAAGCTTTGGGTCATAGTTCCGTGTTCTTGATGGGAGGGGAGAACATCTTGCAAAACTGCTAGGGATCTTAGCAAGTGCTGCGCTTGGATCAGGATTAAAATCAGATTCAAATTGTCCTCCATTTCATCTCTCCTCTCCACCTCTTACCCACTAGCTTCTTAGAGGTTGATCTCTAAAAAATAGGCCTGGGGGCTAGGCACAGTGGCTCATACCTGTGGTCTCAGCATGTTGAGAGGTTGAGGTGGGAGGATCAATTGAGCCTAGAAGTTCGAGTCTGCAGTGAGCTTGAATCACCTGTTCTGTGAAAGGGCTGTGTATACAAAGTGACCCCCCAAATGCTGAAGAAATAAGAAACCAAATAAAGAGGCAGACAAATCCAGGTCATAGGTTTTGGGTAGTTTAAGGGGAACTTAAAAGCAGGGAGACTTACAGAAGAATGGTCTTGGGAGGCCACAATACAGGTAGATCTCCACATCACAAATCCCCAGACCCAGGGCTTAAATCTTGGGGAAAGTATCCCTGCTCTGGAAGGAATGTGTAGGTGGCTATGGGTGTCAAAGCCTATGATTTCCAGAACAACAAGGGTCGTTTTGGAGGAAACTTAAAATGAGTAGGTCTTCCTACATAAAGGGTAATACATCGGTCAGACATTTGGGAGGCATTCTTGAACTTGGGGTTAATTAGAAGTTACATGGCAGATTGGCATTTAAAATAAAGTCACTCTTCTCTCCATATTGCCACTGCACTCCAGCTAGGGTGATGAAGTGAGATCCTGTGTTTTATTTTATTTTATATTATATTTTATATTTTTATTTTATATTATATATATTTATTTTATATTTTATTTTATTTTATTTATTTTAATAAATAAAATAAAAAAATAGGCCTGGCATTCAGCAGCTGTGGATTTGTTCTGTGGCTAATTCAGCAGGTAGAAGTAGGAGGAAATGACAGGGATGTCTGTATCAGCTCAATTTAAGTTTTTTTTTTTTTTTTTTTTTTTTTGTGAATGATGGTTGCTGTTAAGAATGAGACAGAGTTTTCCAGAGTGGTTGTAAGTTGCGGCCTCACCTGCACAACGCACCCCGTCACCTCAACACAGGGTCAGGTAGACTCCGTGACCCGCTGTGGCTATGTTTATCTTAAGTAATGAATACTGCTTCTACTGCTGCCAGTGACAAGATTAACTCCAAATTAATTCCCTGATTCTTTAAGTCACATACTCACATTCAGACTCCTAGATGACCCATCTGATTTGGTGAATACATGTCACATGCCCTTGTTCTGGCTGCCAGGAAGCTGTGTGATAAAATATCTGCCCCCCATCTAGACAAAACAGAAAAGAAACAGTTGGTCTTTAAGGTTCCTTTGAGCCTAAGAAGCTGTGATTCTGTGGGCTTGGGTACATCATCTTGTCATCCAGTCGCATATGTTACCACTGGTGTTAGGGCAGCTGTAGACATTTCAACTCATACCATGAATTTTATGATAACTCCAATATCAGACACCTTTTCCTTTCTTATTTTACAAAACACCTTTCATTGTACTCTGCCTTATAAAGTATATAATAACTACAACTGTTAAAGACAAAAGAGGGCACGTGTAGCAAATTGTGGGTGGTGCAGGGTGAAAGCCAGCCACCTAACTTCCCGGCATCGTTACAGTGTGGCATATCCTAGTGAATTTACTGGTTTCTGGTCTTCAGTTTTACATTTCCAGAAAGCCTGTTTTTATCAGTACTTCAGAATTTAACTGAGGCATGGAGATCAATTCGTGCTCATTAAATTCACGATAAACACCAGAATTCTAATTAGTTAATTTATAACGAGAAATAAAAATTTCAAGCACACCAGACGCTCATGTCAGCCTAACAAAAGGCATTCTCTCTCTCTGAAAAACCATACGGGAAGCCAAACAATAATCAGAATGTTGTTCACTCTTTGGAATCAGAGCAAGGGGAGTTGGTTACATTATTACAATGATGAATGGCCTTAGACTTTGGTGGCCTGATTGTAATAGGATTTTTTCGGTTGTAAGGAACAAAAACACAATTAAAATTTTCTTGGGCAAAAAGGACAGTTTATTAAAAGAGCACTGGAGTGCCTCATGGAACTTTGGGAAAGTCCTTGGAAGAGCCTGGCTTCAGAGATGACTGGACTCAGGACTAGAAACAACTTGGGATTCTCTTCCTGTTGGCTTCATTCCCTCCCTCTGAGGACCAACTTCTTCCACCAGCTGGAGGATGTTACATCCCTCAGTTACTGTCACGGGAGAGTGAGCGGCCCGTTTCCATTGGTTTCTATTAAGAAAAGGAAATCCCAAAGAGGGCCCTGATCAGACTGGTATTTGGACCTAAGAGCCACGAGTAGGGATGGGAACTGTAAAGCAGAGCCACCTGGTGCAGGCTTGTTCTTGCTGGTTCCAGATAATGACTTAAAGTCACTGTTGGCTGTCAGTAATTCCAGGTTGGTGAATTGACATTGATGTAGTCCAGCTCTGCTTCCAGAACCAGGGGGATCTGTTTGTAAACCAGGATACCTCTTCCCCAAGACAATGCCTAGAAATAATGCCTCCCTTGTCTTTCTGACCTCTTGCTTCCTGGAGTTTCTCTGAAGGGCATTTCTCTTAATGGACTTGTTCTTTTTGCTACAGCTAATATCTAGAGGAAGATCCATGTTGATTTCCCATATTTTTATTCTCAAAAGACCACCTTATTTCCAGTTTGGGGAGCACAGAATGTACTCTCTATCACTTAAAGATTGATTGTTGCCCTGTTTTTTGGATTTTTTTTCAAGGGGGTGAGGGAAGGAGAAGGCAGTCACAAAGAGTTGGTGAGTAATTGGCTGGAAGTCATCATTCAATATTATAAAAGTTTCCATTTTGTTCCACAATGCCTTTTTAGAAAGATAACTGAATGTTTTAATCTTTCACCTGTATTTACTTTGCATACTCAATGTAGTTAATCTATATATCTTTATATTCTAATTTTATTTTTATTGATTTAAATATTCAATGAATGCTTCTCATTGCCTACTTTGTATCAGACTCTGTGCTAGGAGGTGATAATAAGGAGAGGGAGAAGGGCTCAATTAGGAGGGATAGGTTTCTATCTGCTTTACATGAGTAGAGAGATACCCAAATGCTGACCTGCAGGATAGTTCTATCCAAAGCAACTCTCCAGTGTTCTACTGTGGTTCCTGATAAGCATATCTTTTGAGTCATAACTTTGAGTGAGAAGAGGGTGGGGAAGCAAGTTCACTGTTATCTATTAACACAAACATATTTTAAGATTATGGAATATTTTCATTATCTAAAATACTCTTCAAACACTCATCTACTCATTACCCAGTTATAATGTAAGTTAATATTTTTACTATACATGCTTCAATGTTTTTAAAGAAATGGTTTATCATGATTTATATGGCCATTCAGTATATCCATTTTCTTGCAGGACATTAGCTTCCAAATTTTCACTATTACAAATAAGGCCACAGTAACTATCATTATACACATCTCCTTGAATATATATGTAAGAGTTTCTTTATACACCATAAATATTATAATTATAAATCATCAATTCACAATAACATTTTTAAAAACAATTTTCTTTATATTCATAATTGTTGGGTAATAAGACATATGCACCTTCAATTTTGCAGGATACTGCCACTAGTTTTGTTTGAACATATTTATTGTTTCATATCCTCATAAATAGGGATTTTTAATTTTTATCAATCTAATAGATATTACATGGCATTTCATTGTTGTTTTACTTTGCATTTCACTAATTACTAAATTTGATTTGCAAGAGTTTTAAAGGCTGGGCACAGTGGCTCACACCTATAATCCCGGCACTTTGGGAGACCAACGCAGGTGGATCTCTTGAGGCCAGGAGTTCAAGACCAGCCTGGCCAACATGACAAAACCCATCTCTACTAAAAATACAAAAATTACTTGGGCCTGGTGGTGCATGCCTGTAGTTCCAACTACTTGGAAGGTTGAGGCAGGAGAATTGCTTGAACCTGGGAGGCAGAGGTTGCAGTGAGCCATGATTGTGCCACCGTACTCCAGCCTGGGGATGACAGAGTGAGATTTTGTCTAAAAAGAAAAAAAAAGAGTTTTAAAAAATTAATTCTGTTAGTAATCTTTTTTTGGTTAGATTTATTTTATTGATCCTCTTTTGGTTAGATTTATTTCATTTTACTATTTTTTTGAGATGGAGTCTTGCACTGTCTCCCAGGCTGGAGTGTAATGGTGCGGTTTTAGCTCACTGCAACCTCCGCCTCCTGGGTTCAAGTGATTCCCCTGCCTCAGCCTCCCAAGTAGCTGGGACTATAGCCACCATGCCTGGCTAATGTTTGTATTTTTAGTAGAGATGGGGTTTCACCATGTTGGCCAGGCTGGTCTCAAACTCCTGACCTCAAGTGATCCACCTGCCTTGGCCTCCCAAAGTGCTGGGATTACAGGTGTGAGCCACTGCACCCAGCCTTTTGGTTAGATTTATAATAAATATCTTCTTCCAGTCTATGACTTTTCTGAAAACTTTGTTTATAGTATCTTTTGATCAACAGAAGTTTTAAATTACAATGTAGTCAAGACCTAAATATGAAATGTCAAATTCTAAAATTTTAGAAATTTCATATATATATGCATACATATATATGTAATATACATGTAATTATATATGCATATATGTAATATTTTTATAAGACTAAAGGTTTAGCCCAGCATCATGTGACTCACTCTTTCTTCACTGACTTGTAAGGACATTTCCGTCATACACCAAATTCCTATATTTAAGCAGTTCTGCTTCTAGGCTTTACATTTTCTCAATTGGTCTATTTTTATACTGACTCTCTTTGGCACTTCATAGAGTCATATGACTATTAGGATTTGTTTGTCAAGTTCTACAAAACACCTTATTGGTGTTTAGATTGGAAGTGCTTTAAATTTTTTGGATGGAATAATTGCTATCATTATATCCATCATTCCACACATACATAAATTATTTTATGTTTTTCAACAACATTTTGTATTTTCCCCATAAATGTCTTGTATATCTTCTGTTATATGTATTCTTATAGAAAACTTAGATATTTTGTTGCAAGTATAAATGGGATTTTCCTACTTTGATTATGCTTTCTAATTTCTTGTTGCAGGTGTATGGCTATGCTATTTTTGTATATTGATCTTTTATCCAACAACCTTGCTGAAACTTGCCTATTGTTATAATTTGTATATTCTCTTGTATTTTTTAAAATGTAAACAACTTTGTCATCCACGGAAGACGACGATTTTGTTTCCTTTATTCCAATTATGCTATTTGCTAATGTTGATTTTGCTGGTTTTTCTTGTTTTACTGCATTTTCTAGGCTCTCTAGTGCATTATTGAATAGAAATGCTAGTGGAGGACTTCTGTGACTGGGAATATTTCAGGGGAGAATTTTCACGAGCTTAGTTTTTATTCTTATTTATTGTGCTCTTCTCATAGTAATGTTGCATTGTTCTGTTCATTTAAAGTATGACGGATTTTCCTGGACTAGCAGCAATCATAGATAATTCTATCCAGGAGGAATGAAATCTTTGGGCAGTTTGCTCAATATCTTAGTTCAAGAGTGCCCTCTTCAGTTCTAACAGTGAAGTGAGGCTTATTTAATTAATGACACGTTTCAGGGGTGGCGAAACATAGGAGGGAGTGATGTTTACTGATAATCATGATACTATCTTATAGCTCTAGGATCCTTATTTTCTTGTGTTTTATTTCTTATTTTTCTTTACCTTCTAGTTGCCCCGCTCCTCCCCAGAAGCAGTGTCTTCCCAAGACTATAACTGTGGTCCTGGATACTTCCTTGAAAAGTCATGCTTCAGATCTTCTGGTCTCAGACCTGTTCTCACGATTTCCTCATCAGGAAAGGGTGTTCTCTTTCTGTGGGTGCTGTCCTCTGTGTTCCACCCTTGCTAGAGACTTGCCACCTCTCCTGTCTTCCATATAATCCCTGCCTGATTCTGTTTCAGCATGGGCTCTGATTTGGCTCTACTGATTCTGGTCTGTTCTACCTACATGTAAATTGAAGTTTGTGGTATTTCCTATCCTTCACTATGCTCTACCTGTGGGCAATTGTGTAGTTTTATTTGATTTACTGTTGACCTGTATGGTTTTGGAGGATGTATGTAGAGATTTGGATTTAAGAAACCAAAGGGTTGAGAAATGTGTGTTACAACCTTCCTGCATAAATGTGGTTTTGTCATTTTATTTCTGTGATTCTGATCTATTTTTGCCTTACATATTTGTATTAGGCTGTTCTTGCATTGCTATAAAGAAATCCCTGAGACTGGGTAATTTATAAAGAAAAGAGGTTTAATTGGCTCACAGTTCTACAGGGTTTACAGGAAACATTGTGCTGGCATCTGCTCAGCTTTTAGGGCATCCTCAGGGAGCTTTTACTCATGGCAGAAGGTGAAGGGGGAGCAGGCACATCACATGACAGAAGCAGGAGCAAGCAAGAAAGTTGGGGGGAAGGAACTACACACTTTTATATGACCAGATAGTGCGAGAACTCACTCACTATTATGAAGACAGCACCAGGCCATCAGGGATCTGCCTCCATGACCCAAACACCTCCCACCAGGCCTCACCTCCAGTATTGGAAATTAACAATTCAACATGAGATTTGGGCAGGGACAAATATCCAAACAGTGTCAATATTCTATATGTTGTTAGGTTTATTGACATAAGATTGTTATATACTTTCTTGGTGATTTGGTCTTTTAATCAGTAGATAATGATCTTTGTAACTAGTAATTTTTGCTCAAAGTCTCTTACATAGGATATTATTATAAGAATTCAATTTCCTTTGGTTAATATTTGCTGTTGTTGACCAAAAGACCACCAGGATGGCTAAATATTAGAAAGGAGAGCTTTATTGGAGATATTGGTTTGGAAGCTGGGAAGAGAAAGTCTCCAGCATGGATGAGGGGAAGCACAGGTTGGGTTTTATGCCTCACAGGGCCTGAATCATGCATATTCAGGAAGTTCTGGGGAAAAGCTATATGTATTTATGAGGGAGCTATGCGCATATGTAATGGATAAATACGTATATGACATACATCCTACGTTCACTTTGGGACGGGGTTTTAACATTAAAATGAGGTGGAATTTGGCTCTATCAAAGGGTGAACTTTAGGATACAAAGATAGTTTATGCACAGCCTCTATCAGCTGGCTGAAACTGGTTAAAGGTCTGCAATTGCTTATCAGAGAAGAAAGTTTGTAAGGCCAGTCCTTTATCCAATTGTAAGTCAGAATTAGGACAATTGGCCTGATATCTCCTATTGTTAGGATATTTAGTGAGAATTTAGAAATTTGCCATGCCAAACCATCCCTGAATCCCCAACCCATAGGTAACTTTTTGTTTCTTTTTTAACCTTAGGTTCTGTCTTAGTTGATAAAGGGGCATCTATTTTGGTCTCTCACATCGCACTGTATATACTTTCATATATTTTTGTTTGTTTGGGTTTATTTTTTATTATTTCATGTTTAATTTTTGTGGGTACATAGTTGGTGTATGTATTTATAGAATACACGAGATATTTTGGTACAGGCACGCAATGCGTAATAATCACATCATGAAAAACTGGGTATCCGTCCTCTCAAGCGTTTATCCTTTGTGTTACAAACAATCCAATTATACCCTTTTAGTTATTTTAAAATGTACGATTAAATTATTATTGACTATCGTCCCCACGTTGTGCTATTAATTACTAGGTCTTACTCATTCTCTCTATTATTTTTGTACCCATTCACCATCCCACCTCCCTACTGCGCCACCCTTTCCCTGCCCTTACTATCCTTCCCATCCTCTGGTAACCATCCTTCTACTCCCTATGTCCATGAGTTCAGTTGTTCTGGTTTGTAGATCCCTTAAATATGTGAGAACATGTGATATTTGTTTTTTTTGTGCCTGGCTTATTTCACTTAACAGTGATCTCCTGTTCTATCAATGTTGTTGCAAAAGACAGAATCTCATTCTTTTTAATGGCTGAATAGTACTTCATTGTCTATAAGTACCACATTTTCTCTATCTATTCACCTGTTGATGAATTCTTAGGTTGCTTCCAAATCTTGGCTATTGTGAACAGTGCTGCAACAAACTTGGGAGTGCAGATATTTCTTTGATATACTGATTTCCTTTGTTTTGCATATATACCCAGCAGTGGGATTGCTGGATCATATGATAGCTCAATTGTTAGCTTTTTGAGGAACCTCCAAACTGTTCTCCATAGTGGTTGTACTAATTGACATTCTTTTTTTTTTTTTGAGATGGAGTCTCGCTCTATCGCCCAGGCTGGAGTGCAGTGGTGCAATCTCGGCTCACTGCAAGCTCCGCCTCCTGCGTTCATGCCATTCTCCTGCCTCAGCCTCTCCGAGTAGCTGGGACTACAGGCGCCTGCCACCACGCCCGGCTAATTTTTTGTATTTTTAGTAGAGACAGGGTTTCACTGTGGTCTCGATATCCTGACCTCGTGATCCGCCCGCCTCGGCCTCCCAAAGTGCTGGGATTACAAGCGTGAGCCACCACGCCTGGCCCTAATTGACATTCTTACAACAGTATATAAGGGTTCCCTTTTCTCCACATCCTCGCCAGCATTTGTTATTGCCCGTCTTGTGGATATAAGCCATTTTAACAGGCGTGAGATGATATCTCACTGTAGTTTTGATTTGCATTTCTCTAATGATCAATGATGTTGAGCACCTTTTCATATGCCTATTTGCCACTTGTATGTCTTCTTTTGAGAAATGTCTATTCAAATCATTGGCCCATTTTTTGATAGGATTATTAGATTTTTTTTTCCATAGAGTTGTTTGAGCTCTTTATATATTCTGGTAACTAATCCCTTGTCAGACGGGTAATTTGTAAATATTTTCTCCAGTTCTGTGGGTTATCCCTTTGCTTTGTTGATTGTATCCTTTGCCATGCAGAAGCTTTTTAACTTGGTGTGATCCCGTTTGTCTACTCTTGCTTTGGTTGCCTGTGCTTGTGGAGTATTGCTCAAGAAATCTTTGCCCAGACCAATGTCCTGGAGATTTTTCCCAATGTTTTCTTGTAGTAGTTTCATAGTTTGAGGTCATAGATTAAAGTCTTTAATCCATTTTGATTTGATTTCTGTATATGGTGAGAGATAGGGGTCTAGTTTCATTTTCTGCATATGGAAATCCAGTTTCCCCAGCACCGTTTTTTGAAGAGACTGTCTTTTCTCCAGTGTCTGTTCTTGGCACCTTTCTCAAAAATGAATTCACTGTAGGTGTGTGGATTTGTTTCTGGGTTCTGTATTCTGTTCCATTGGTCTGTGTGTCTGTTTTTATGCCAGTACCATGCTGTTTTGGTTACTATAGTTTTGTAGCATAATTTGAAGTCAAATAATGTGACTCTTCCAGTTTTGTTCTTTTGGCTCAGGATAGCTTTGGCTATTCTGTGTCTTTTGTTATTCCATATAAATTTTAGAAGTGTTTCTTCTATTTCCATAAAAGTTGTCATTGGTATTTTGAATAGGGGTTGCATTGAATCTGTAGATTGCTCTGGATAATATGGACATTTTAACAATATTGAGTTTTCCAAGCCATGAACATAAAATATTTTTCCATTTTGTGGTGTTCTCTTCAATTTCTCTCATCCATTTTATACTTTTCATTGTAGAGATCTTTCACTTCTTTGGTTAATTCCTAGGTATCTAATTTTATTTGTGACTATTGTAAATGGGATTAGGTTTTTTTTTAACTTCTTTTTCAGATTGTTCACTGTTAACATACAGAAATGTCATTTTTTTTTTTTTTTTTTTTTTTGAGACAGTCTTGCTCTGTCACCCAGGCTGCAGTGCAGTAGTGTGATTGTGGCTCACTGCAACCTCTGCCTCCCAAGTTCAAGCAATTCTCCTGCCTCAGCCACCTGAATAGCTGGGATTACAGGTGTGTGCCACCATACCTGGCTAATTTTTGTATTTTTGTAGAAGCCAGGTTTCACCGTGTTGCCCAGGCTGGTCTTGAACTCCTGGCCTCAAGTGATCCACCCACCTGGCCTCCTAAAATGCTGGGGGCATGAGCCACGGTGCCTGATCTGCCACTGATTTTTGTACGTTGATTTTGTATCCTGCAACTCTAGTGAATTTGTTTATCAGTTCTAAATTTACTGAATTTGTTTATCAGTATAGTTTTTTTGGTGGTCTTTAGGATTTTCTAAATATAAGATCATGTCATGTGCAAACAAGGATAATTTGACTTCTTCCTTTCCAATTTGGATGCCCTTTATTTCTTTTTCTTGTCTAATTGCTCTAGCTAAGATTTCCCTTAGTATGTTGAATAACAGTGGTGAAAGTGGCCATCCTTGTTGTATTTCAGATTTTAGAGGAAAGGCTTTCAGTTTTTCTCCATTCAGTATGACACTAGCTGTGGGTCTGTCATATATAGCTTTCATTATGTTGAAGTATGTTCTTTCTATACTCAGTTTTTTGAGGATGTTTATCATAAAGGGATGTTGAACTTTTATCAAATACTTTCTCTGCATCAATTGAAATGACTGTATAATTTTTATGCTTCATTCTGTTGATATAATGTATCACACTGATAGATTTGCATAGGTTGAACCACCCGTGTGTCTCTGGGATAAATCCCACTTGGTCATGATGAATGATTTTTTTAACATGTTGTTGAATTTGGTTTGCTAGTATTTTACTGAGGATTTTTGCATCAATATTCATTAGAGATACTGGCCTGTAGTTTCCTTTTTTTGATGTGTCTTTGTCTGGTTTTGGAATCAGGGTAATACTGGCCTCTTAGAATGAATTTGGTAGTATTTCTTCTGCCTCTTTATTTCAGAATAGTTGAGTAAGATTGGTATTAGTTCTTTAAATGTTTGGTAGAAATCAGCAGAGAAGCCCTCGTGTCCTGGGCTTTTCTTTACTGGGAGATTTTTTTATCTTTGATCTCAATTACTTGTTATTGGTGTAAGAGTTAAAGAAAGAGGAAAGAAACACAAAAAGTGGCTCAACAGTCAGACAGGTTTATTTTGGAGAATAAGCCTGAGAGGGGCTTCTGGCCTATTTCTGTCAGGAGTATTCTCTCATACAGACTAAGAGTATTTAAAGGTTCAGTGCTAGAGAACTTATCATAGGCTTGGAATGTTTCTGTGTTGGGGAGAAGTTTATTGTGGGGTTGGAATGACTTTGGTTGGAGGGGAGGTTATCTTGGGGCTGACATCTCTCTGGTTGGGAAGGGGTTTGTCTTAAGGTTGGAATGTTTCTGGTTGGAGATGTCATTTGTGGTTTATGATCATGCTGACCTTAGCCATTAGGCTGATGCCCTTTGGATTTAGGCAGTTTTTGATCAAAGTGAACTTTAAAATGGTGGTGTTTGTCCAAGATGACGATGCTCTTGCTCTGCCAACTAGCCTGTTCGGGTTTTGGATTTCCTCATGGTTCAGTCTTGGTAGGTTGTATGTGTCTAGGAGTTTGCCCATTTCTTCTAGATTTTCTAATTTATTGGCATATAGTTTCCTGTAGTAGCCACTAATGATTCTTTGAATTTCTGCCCTATCAGTTGTAATGTCTCCTTTTTCATCTGTTTTTTTCTTAGTCTGGCTAAAGGTTTGTCAATTTTATCTTTTTAAAAAAAATTTTAAAAAAATCCTTCTTTTATATTGTTTTCGTCATTTCAAATTCATTTATTTCTACTCTGATTATTATTTCATTTCTTCTACTAATTTTGGATTCAGTTTGCTCTTGCTTTTCTAGTTCTTTAAGATGTATCAATAGGTTATTTAGGTTATTTATTTGAGGTGTTTCTTGTTTTTTGATGTAGGCACTTATAGCTATAAATTTCCGTCTTGGTACTGCTTTCACTGTATCCCTTAAATTTTGGTGTGTTGTGTTTTCATTGTCATTTGTTTTAAGAAATTTTTCAGTTTCCTTCTTAATTTTTTCATTAACCCACTGGTCACTGAGAAGTATATATTTTAATTTCCATGCATTGGTATATATTTTTATATACTTTTACTTTCAAGCTTCTTTGAAAGGAATTTTATTTTAGGTATAAAAGCAGGTAGTTGATCATTAAAAATTGTTTTTGTTTTAGAGACAGGGTCTCTCTCTGTCACCTGGGCTGGTGCTGCTATAGCTCATGGCAGCCTCGAACTCCTGGCCTTAAGAGATCTCTTTCCTCAGCTTCCTGAGTAGCTAGGAGTACAGGTGCAAGCTACTGAGCCAGCCAGCATAGGACTTTTGACCTGCTCCCTTTCTGACCTGGGCTGGTTCCCCTTCCTTAGGCAATCTGGTGGTCCTGCTCCTGGAAGGTCACCATACTAATGTTGAACTTAGTGTGGACACCCCATAGGCATACAGCACTATAGCTCAGAACTCCTGGGCTCAGTTCACCCTCCTGCCTCAGCCTCCTGAGTAGCTGGGACCATAGACACATGTCACCGAACATGACAAGTAGGAGTTTTTTTTTTTTTAATACAGTTTGATGTTTAATTTAAGTCTGAGAAAATATTTTCATGGACAGGTTTAACCCCTTTGTTTTTATTATAATTGCTAAGATATTTAATTTTATTTTTATGATTTTAATTTGTTTTATGAGCAGAAATAATGTCCCCTGTTCCTTTTATTCTCCTTTCCTGACTTCTATTAGATTTATCTTAAAAAAAACCCATTTGATGGTTTGAAAGTTACATTTCTAATTTTTGTTGTTTTAATCATTAGTACTCAAACTCTAGTGTACATCAGAATCTCCTGAAGGGCTTGCTAAGATATGTATTGCTGGGTCCCACCCCTAGAGTTTCTAATTTAGTTGTTTTGTGGTGGGACCCAAGTATTCACATTTCTATTCCCAGGTACTGCTGCTACTACTCAGGAAATCACACCCTGAGGGCCTGGCAAGAATTGGTGGTTACCACCCGGGTATCCAATAGCCCGTCTAAGTTGGACTTGTTATTTTGAGATTCTTGTTGGGGTTCTGTTACCTTCTCACCAGCTCAGCCATGCATTAAAACTTCTTAAACTTTCCTTTTACCCTGGTTTTTCAGTATGCAATACTCAGAGGAGTTTCTTTGGCCATCCAGTCCCATAATATGGTCAGGAATGGAGGTGGGGTTTTAATTTATCATAAGAGAATAATTTTTCCCCCACTGTGAACTCAAGCAGAGAGAAACTTTCTTGCAAGTTTCTCTGGACTGGTAGCTGAGGTTTCTCTGGTTTCTTTTATATGGAGGTATACCCTTTACAGATTCTTGGCTATAGTTGGAGTTTTGCTCTCTGCCTCCTGTGAATCTAAGGCCAAGTCTCTTACTCTAGATGTGTGGGTCAAACTCCACATCAGTTTATGGTTTCCCATTGTAATGACTATCCTCTTCAGTTCTAGCACCTCAGGGTTTCTCTTTTGGGCTTGGCTATACCTGTAGACTTTGGGGGATGAGCGTGAATGTATTTCATCCAGCATTTCTGTGTGTTTAATGGGGTGGAGGTTGGGGATGTTATGTAATCTCAGTCTATCTGGCTGTCCTCCACTATTCTTCAGCAGTCACCTGGCAAAGAATGTGGGTCAAAAAGCTCATAGAGGCAGGAAGTTGGTGGTAAAGAGAATCCTTGGAATGCAGAGCTCCTGAGTTCAGGAACTTGAGCCTGGGTTTTCACAAATGTCATTAGTACAGGAGAGTAGTAAGTGGTGCTAAATTGGAAGTACAGTAGTCTCCCCTTATTCATAGTTTTGTTTTCCACAGTTTCAGTTACATGAGGTCAACTGCAGTCCGAAAATATTAAACAGAAAATTTCAGAAATGAACAATTTGTAAGTTTTAAATTGCAGGTGGCTCTGAGTAGCGCCACAAAATCTTGTGCCATCTGACTTCATCCAGTTCAGGACATGAATCCTCCCTTTGTCCAGTGTCTCCACACTGTCTACTGTCCCTGGCTGTTAGTCACTTAGTAGCCTTCTTCATTATTAGATTGTCATGGTATTGCAGTGCTTGTCTTCAAGTAACCTTTATTTTACTTGATGATGGCTCTAGAGTGCAAGAGTGGTGGTGCAGGCATTCAGATATGCTAAAGAGAAGCTGTCAAGTGCTTCCTTTAAGCACTTGCGTAAAGATGAAAGTTCTTAACTAAGGAGAGAAAAAAAAATCGTATGCTGAGATTGCTAAGACCTATGGTAAGAACGAATCTTATCCTTGCAATTATAAAGAAGAAAAGAAAAATTCGTGCTAGTTTTGCTGTTGTACCTCAGACTGCAATAGCGAAGGCCATAGTGCTTGATAAGTCTTTAGCTAAGATGAAAAAGGCACTACATTTGTGAGTAGAAAACGTGAACAGAAATGTGTTCTAATTCACAGCAATTGGATTCAGTACTATTGGAGGCTTCGGACATCCACTTAGGGGTCTTGGAACATATTCCCTAAGGATAAGGGAAACTGCTGAAATTGAAGTAGGGGGTACCCTGCTGGTGGTGGATAATACTATATACAGAGGCTGGGACTGCTGTGGGGTTTTAAATTTTGATTAGGGCCAATCCTTCCTGAAATGTTTTTATTTCATGTAAAGTATATACCAATAAAAATTTAAAATATTTTTCTTTTTTGAAGTCATTCTTTCCTCAAACATTGACTTATCCCTCTTAGGTGTGCATTGACAACGTACTCAGAAGATTATGTTCCACCTTATGATTATCAGCCACATGTGAGTGCAAGAGCTGTAGTCTTCTACCTATTTGTGTACTTGAAGTGATTATTTGCACCTAGTATAGTCAAACTTGGGAAGAAAGGAGAAATCGCTAAAGTTTATGATATTTTACATTTACTTTGAGATATTAGCTGTTTATTGGAATCATGACAATGTTTTATAGTTATGATTTGTTTTTGGATGTTTATTGATTTCAGGGAAAAATATTGCAGTATCTAAAATATATTAGACACTTTCTTCCTCATCTTATTTACTTGTCCCCTCCCTGAATTCAATTTATCTGGAATAAGAACCCACTTTCTATTCATTTGTATTGCATCAACACATAAAAGTAAGTGGCTTAATATAGCTCTGGGAAATATGTATGTTAATTTAAGAATGTCCAGTTTATAACTCGAATGTATTTGTACTTTATGAATTATGCAACAGAAACAAAACAAGGCTGCTTCCGATTAGCCTTGTTCTGGAAATCTTACCAGGGCAGTAGACATGAGGTAGAAATAAGATATTTAACTATTGATAAAGAAGAGAAAACATCTTATTTTCCAATAGTATAATTATCTATTTAGGAGAACCAAGATATTAAGCTGAGAAGTAATTAGAATAAATAAGACAATAGCTTTCCTTCACATCAACACTAACAGTTAATAAATTATAAAAGAAAAAAGCATACAAATTATTATCAGCAACACAAATTCAAAATTCTTTAATGAGGAAAGTTCCACCAAGATCAATAAAAGATAATGTGGCAGTTTATCTCCAAAGATGGCAGACCTTCCTGTTGGCACAAGCCACTCCCCACTGAAGGTGAGGATTCCTCCATCTCGACTTGAGGTGATCAGTAGAACATGGCAAAAGTGACTGTGTGCTAGTTCTAAGCCTAGCTTTAAGATTGCCTCCACCTTTTAAGCTCTGAGCCACCAGAGAAGAAATCCAGGCTACTCTGTTGGAGGGAGAGGCCATGGGAGGAACACTGGCAAGCTTGACTTACGAGTGAGGAAGACCTCGTGGATAATCAGCTTAGCAGAGCCTGGACTCCAGCTCTGGCTTCCATCTGACTGCAACCCTTGAGGACCCACAAGAAGAAATTGAAGCCATTTTCTGTTTTTTTAAAATATGAACCAAAACATGACTGAGGCAGATATCTCAAATAAAAAGGAATAACTACCATTTTAGGGAACTGGAAAACTAACTATAAACCAAATTTATAAGTTTAATATAAAAAAATCCCGATGGATTTTGTTTTCTATGAGAATTTTAAGATTCCAGGAATTATTTGAAAGGACAAACAGATGAGAATACTCAGAAATGTTTTGAAAAGGTAGCATAACCGATTTAGGGAAGTAAGGGGTTTAGGATGCCACCTTCATTATATGCTACATTCTGATTTATATTTTTCTATTTAAAAAAATAATATTTAAGACATAGAAACAGCAAATGTGGTAGTTTATTGTTTAATATACTTAATATATATAGAACTCATACATATTGGCAGGAGAAATTTTAATGACCCTAGAGAAATGAGCAAATGAAATATATGGGCAGTTCACAAAGTAGGAAATATAATCAACTAATTAGTAAATATGGGGAACATACCCCATTTTCAAATAATAAACAATATAAATTAAGACAAAAAGATTTTTTCTTTTGAGAATAAAATTGTCAATGTTTTCAAAAAATACTATTTGAGGCTGGGCATGGTGGCTCAGGCCTGTAATTCCAGCACTTTGGGAGGACAAGGCAGGTGGATCACTTGAGGTCAGACATTTGCAACCAGCCTGGCCAATGTGGCAAAACCTTGTCTCTACTAAAAAAATACAAAAATTAGCCACATGTGGTGGTGCGTGTCTGTAAGTCCAGCTACTTGGGAGGCTGAGGTAGGAGAATCTCTTGAACCCGGGAGGCAGAGGTTGCAGTGAGCAGAGATCATGCCACTGCATTCCAGCCTGGGTGATGGAGTGAGAGTCAGTCTCAAAAAGGAAAAAAAAAAAAAAATTGACCTAATAATTCGTTTTCTAGGAAACTTCCCCAAAGAAAAGTAATTCAAACTAGCAATAAAATTCATATGCAAATATATTCATCACTGAATTATTTATGATGACAAAACTTGGAAAGTACATAAATATTTAGTATTACTGAAACTGCCTTTGCAAAAATTACAGTAAGAAGGGAAATGTGACATAACTGAGTCCATCTTGCTTCTACCAGGCTCAGTTGCTTTTGCTCCTTCTTGTGTGGAGGCCATAATAGTTCTTTTTCTGAACTGATACCATCGTTCAAAAACGGAAACCGTATTTGTAAATGCTAACAAAAGGTCACAAGGTTAGACTTATGGTAAGGGCTTGAACTTCTCTAAAGAATAGGCATAGTTAAATAATGACCTGGCATTGCTTAACTTGCTTTTCTATACGTTGCTTACTGCTCCGGATCCATTTAACGGGGGTCACAAGATTTATAACTTCCCCAACTACTCCCGGATATCTTCATTATTGTGAAACCTAAAGAACTGGTCTTTGAGATATTTTTCAGATTTAGCATTTCAGCAGACAGAGAAATGTTGCCTGGTCCTGAGAGCCTCTCCTAGGAACTGACTCAGCTATGCAAAGACAGTTTAGACACTCCTGTGGTTTCATTCTCAGCCAATCTTTTCAGTTCCCCAGGCCCTAGCCCACCAAATTATTCTTAAATCCTCTAGCCTCTGAATTATTAGGAAGGTAGATTTGAGAAATTTCTCCTGTCCTTCTGCTTGGCTGGTCCTGTGATAATTAAACTCTTTCTTTGCTGCAACACCTGCTGTTCTCAATGTATTGTTTTTTGGGGGATGGCAGGCAAGAAGAATCCATTGGGCTGTAACATTAGGAGTAGCATTAATCAAGTATGTTATAGTCATATGATGAGATATTGTGCAGCCTTTATAATCTCCATAGATAGTTCTTAGTGTCTTGATAAATCTTCATTTAAGGGTAAAAAAATTAAGTTACAAAATTGCATGTATATTTTATCCAAACTACATAAAAATATAGAGAAAATTTTAGAAACTAGGGAAACTGCCAAAATGCTAGCACAGTTGGCCAATGAATGTTGAGATTCTAGGTGACTTTCTTCATCTTTGCACTTTTTAGAGTTATCCAGTGTAACAAGTGTGATCATTTATCGTCAGAAAAACCACAAGGAAAGAAACATATTATTTTAAAATGCATTTCAGGTCCATTTTCTTATTTACATGGGATTTGGCTGTATCTTTAAATAAAAGAAATCTAATTAAAAACTCACAAATTTCAAAGGACTAAATATTATAAATATAAATAATGTGGGATGTATTTTCAGGGCACATAAATCATTAACCATTGCATTATATATTTATGCTTTTAATTTTTTCAGCATTATTTCTAATATTTCTCATGTTATTTGTTTCCACATTAACAGCACAGCATACCATGACAGTTGTTTGCCTTTATTTGCAATTTTGTTCATTTACTTCTAATGTCTTTTCCAAAGTAATTGATTTTGAGGCATGTTTTTAGTGCTGCTTCTGATACCCACATTTAAAGAATGCTTGCATGACATTGTTATTGGATACAAATAATTTTTAATTATAATAGTAGTGGATAGTTAAATAACAGAGAATAGTGATTGAACTCTAACAAATGTTGTCATGCACATAAACAAGCGTATAATTCACACATACTGAAAAAGGAGAGAATATTTTCTTGCTAGAGACTTCACCATGTGGCCTTGCCATGAACGCAGTTCACCATTCATTCAGTCTACTACATCTGCAATTATGCAAGTTTTGAAGAAATCTGAAAATATTTGGATTTATATTATCTCAAGTGTTGTGCATAAATTGAGACTTGATTAATTTTTATATTATGGTCTCTTACATTTGCTTAATCCACATTTGTATAAAGTGGGACAGCATTATAGAAAGTAAAGGAAATGCAGGTTATCATTCCATAGCTCTAAGCACTGGTAAAGAAATACAGAGGATTAGGAAGCCATGGGGTCATTTCCAAGGAGGGAAATGGAAGAAAATTGCAAGCTGTTTATTTTGAACTTCTCCTGTTAAACTAGATGTTTATTACAGCTCATCTCAGTTTCAATTAAAGAAACCTTCTCTTGAAAGTACCTCTATCATCTCCCAAAGAACCAGAATAGCGGAAAAGTTGGAAAGAAGGCACATTAGAGAACTGGTCCAAAGCTGGCTGTTAGAAACTGAGAAAATTTTTAACAGAGAATTGTTTCACAATACGTGGACAAGGCGTCCATGTATTGTTTCAGAGTAAAGAAGAAACTATATCCCTTTAACAGCAGTTATTCCCTGAAATGGCAGGATTGCCTGTCCTACCACTGGGACTCTATGCACTGGTATGGATGTGGCATTGCTAAAATATTGAGATTTCTGTGCTGGTTGGAAATGAGCTGTGGCCTCAAGTCCCCCAGGACCCTGATGTCTCAGCCTCTGGACTTCCTGGTTGCATTATGACTTTCCTGGGCCCTAAGCACTTTTGCCTTCATGGGCCCCTTCCTCCACTAAAACAAACAAACAACTATATTTTACAACTGAGTTGATATAAAGACAAAAATAATCTGAGTTACACTATATTCTCCTTTTTGTTTTTGGATTTAAAGCTTATTAAAGAAATATCTAAACTACCCTATTGGGTACTATGCTTATTACCTGGGTGACAAAATAATCTGTACACCAAACCCCCATAACATGAAATTTACCTAAATAAACAAACCTGCACATATACCTCTGAACCTAAAATAAAAGCTTTTTAAAAAGAAATATCTTTTTAGGCTATAGTTCTCATTTTCATTTTGTAAAAAATACCCATCTTTTCTTCCCTCTTTTACGCTGTTTGAATCCTTGCCTATTTTTGACTGCGTTACTGTATTTTATGGCCATGTGATGTGACTGCGTTATTCTTAACCCTCCTGAAATTATTACTAACATACCAATGAGTGTTGTTATCACACAGTGTTCTTTTTTTCTCCCCCACTGGGAAGTACTCTTGGACTTCTATGCCCTATTTTAAGACAAATTTTCTGTATAACAGCTGTCATCAGTTTCTTTGCTCTGAGGTGTTTATGGATATTATATTTTCAGCATCATTTCCAGGCTTAGCTTTGAGTTTCTACGGAGTTTGTTTTTCAAAATGGCATCTGCATTTTTTATTGTGGTAAAATATGCATAACATAAAATATACATGATGTAAAATTTACTATTTTAATCTTTTTTAGCATGTAATTCAATGGCATTAAGTACATTCCTGTTGTTGTATTCATTTTTAAAGATTCTGATTTTAAAAGAAATTAAAATATGTTCATGGGCCCCTAAAAGTATTGTGAGCCCTAGGCACTGTGCTTTCTGTGTCTGATGGCTAAGTTGTTTCAGCCTGGATTTCCTAGAAGCCAGATCAGTACCTGGCTGACTGGGGGCCTCTAGAACTTACTCAGTTGGCTTGGCTGAGAAATATTTACCATCCCAGATGCAGATGCATCTTCACTAAAAATCAAGAGTTGGGCATGGAGGAATTACCATTAGGAGCCCTTTATTGTTTAATTAGGCTCTTTCACCTCAAAAATACTCTCCAAAGAGGAATTGCGTTTGGTTTTCTATTTCCTAATGATATGGAGAGGAGGTAGAGAAATACTGGGTAGAAAAGGGTGATCCCCAGTGAGGGTCACATCCTCAAGCCTGGACCTATGGCCCAAAGTGAGAATATGCATTACTGTTTACCTGCCTGAATGTTGCCTTTCCAAAGAGGGTGATCCCCAGTGAGAGTCACATCCTCAAGCCTGGACCTATGGCCCAAAGTGAGAATATGCATTACTGTTTACCTGCCTGAATGTTGCCTTTCCAAAGACACCCTGGCCCGCCCCACCCTCCATCCTGTACCTATAAAAATCCTAGGCTTCACCAGCAGAGCAGCAGAGAAGGAGAGACGAGAAGAAGCAGTCAGACATTGGAGAGAAGCAGCTTGATTTCAGAGGGACAGTTGGTTGGGAGGACCTCAAAGAAGAGTTCAGCCAGGGACAGCCGAACTCCAGGGGAAGATTATATTCCCAATCCATCCCCTTTCCAGCTCTCCATCCCACTGAGAGCCACTTCCACTACTCAATAAAATGCTCCACATTCACCATCTTCAATTTGTTTGTGTGATCTGATTCTTCCTGGACACCATCTTCAATTTGTTTGTGTGATGTGATTCTTCCTGGACACTGAACAAGAGCTCAGGATACAGAGGGCTGTCACACAGAGCTGTTAAAACACTTAGCCATCTGTGGATGGCAAAGCTAAGACAATACACTTTAACACATGCCCTCAGGGGCTCTGAGGGTCATGGGCAACCCCTAGGCGCTTCCATGGGCTCACACAGAGTTCTGCTCCTGCTGGTCACCCAGAAGCACTTATCCCAGCCTCTGCACTCACTTACCTACCTGCAAGGAGTTGAGAGCTGCTGGCTGAGAAAGCAAGCCACCCCTTCATGAGTCCCACGAAAGGGTCAAGGGAGCGATCCCATTTTACTAAGAAGGGTTGCCCACCAGGTGCCTTAAAAAGAAGACAAGAGAAAGAATGGCTTGCTGAAAAACAGAAAGAGCTGGGACAGAAAGAGAATCCAGAACAGGGTGAAGATTCTATAGAAAGCCTCACTTGTCTGAATTACATTAGCTTTCAAATCCCAGTTATTTTAAGGCCATCTCTTTGTATCTTTGCTTCATTCCATGTCCCTATTGTCTTCCCCATTTTCATTTCAGCATAGACAGTCTCTTTCTTTTTCTTTCTCCTCCTCCTCTCCCTCCTCCTCTTTTTCTTCTGTTATTTTAAAAAATAATAGCATGGAAAATTGTTCAAGTTAATCTGGCCACATAGAAAAATCAAGTATAAAAGCCTTGTATTCTAGAGTAAAGTGTGGTTTTTCCAAACTTGTACCTGGAAAATTAAGGCTGAAATTTAACTAAATTCCAGGCTTATAATGTATCTTTATTACTTTCATTTTAGTGCTATTTTATTTGTACTTCATCTGACTATATCCACAATTTAATCTTCTTTGTCTTGTTAATTTTCTGACTCAATATTCACTAACAAACAAATAATTGCCATTTGCTTATTTATCTATCGTGTACTATTGACTGAAATGAAATGAGTGAGAGTTTTAGAATCCTCTGCAAATAAGGTAGTGGTAGGGGGTGGAATTGGAGAAGAGGAAAGGGTCTTATAATCCCTGCCAGAGTGTTCCATAATGCTGCTGCTAGTTAACCATGGAAACAGGCTTTTTTGACTTGGTTTCAGAAGGATATGTGGCCTTTCTAACCTAAATATCTTGCCTGAAAGATCTCAACACATGTCATACATATGTGTGCTGACCTTATATTTATACTTGAAGGCTTGGTTTTATATAGTTTTATAAACAAACAGTTCTGGTTCTGAGGCTCATGTCATTCTGCCAGCTCTAAGAACCACATTTCCTAGGCCCCAGCTTCAACCTTAGGATCTGCTGGTTGTTGCTCATATAACTCCATAGAACTTCCATAGATTACCGAGTTGATTGGGATACAATAGAATTTGCCTTATTGAATAAAATACACAGTTGCTGGTAGATGAGTAGAAGGAAGGAAGGAATGAAGCAAGGAAGCAAGGAAACAAGGAAAGGAGGGAAGACAGAAGAAATAAAGGGAGGAAGAGAGGAATGAAGTAACACTTACTGTCTACCATGTTCCAGGCACTGGCTTAGTTATCTTACATGTATTAGCTCACTTAATCCTCACAACTGCCCCAGAATATCAACCTATTAGAATTATATACTGAGGAATCTGTGTCCCAGAGAGTTTAAGTATGAGTAATAACACACCATATAAGTGTTCAAAGTGAACTTGGGTCTGATTCCAAGTGCCATATTTCTAGCTACTTTGCAAAACACGACTCAAAACTTATATACTCCAACCTTTGTAGGCCTTGATCTCCTCACTTTAAGACTAGAGTTAGATGGACAGGCATGGTGGATCACACCTGTATTCCCAGTACTTTGGAAGGCTGAGGTGGGCAGTTCATTTGAGCTCAGGAGGTCCAGGCCAGTCTGGCCAACATGGTGATACCCCATCTTTACTAAACATACAAAAGATTAGTTGGGCCTGGTAGCAGTGAGCCTAGATTGCACCACTGCATTCCAACCTGGGTGACAGAGTGAGACTCTGTCTCAAAAAAAAAAAAAAAAGACTAGGGTTAGACAGTATGATAGTTAATTTTCTGTGTCAGCTTAACCAGATTATTTGCCCTGTAGTTTAGTCAAATACTTGTCTAGATGTTGTTGTGGAGGTCTTTTGTAAATGTGATTAACATTTACAATCAGTTAACTTTTAGTAAAGATTATTCCAAATAATGTAAGTGGGCCTCATTGAATCAGTTTACAGCCTTAAGTGCAAAAAACTAAGGTTTTCTGGAGAAAAAGGAATTCAGTCTCAAGATTGTAACACAGAAATCCTTCCTGAGTTACTTGCTGGCCTCCACAATCATGTGAGCCAATTCCTTAAAATCAATCTCTCTCTCTCTCTCTCTCTCTGTGTGTGTGTGTGTGTCTATTCTGTTGGTTCTTTGATACAGACACAATGATCTTTCCAAGCTCTCTGGATCTCAGATTCTACTATTTGATTTGATTTGATTCTGTCTCAATGATCTTTTCCCATTGAAATAGTAATTTATTTATGACCACGTATCCTTTTGGATTAAAGACCTTGGTAGACATTTAATTCAAACTTAGTTGAAAATTAAATGTTAATTATACTTAATTATAAATTAATTATTTTAACTTCCTGCTCATCTTGTATATCACCAACAGTAGAGGAATTGTGGAGTCTTAATTCTCAGGAAACAGATTAAGTGTTTTTTAGGGTTGTGTTCTTTTAGTAGAGAGATACCCTATTTCTCCAGAAACTTAACTTTTGCTTTATGTTGCCTCTAAAGTTATTTATTAACTTTTTTGAGACGGAGTCTTGCTCTGTCACTCAGGCTGGAGTGCAGTGGTGTGATCTCGGCTCACTGCAATCTCTACCTCCCAGGCTCAAGTGATCCTCCTGCCTCAGCCTCTGAAAGTGCTGGGATTACAGGCGTGAGCTGCTGCTGGTCTAACATTTGTTTCTAAGTTAGGCCATAAAGCTAAGTTCTGCTTCAGAGAACTTGGAATTATGAGATATTTTATTTTCTTCTTTTTAATTATCTTCAATTTCTACAGTGAACATATATGACTTTTGTAAGGAGAAATAAGGTTTTAAAGATTGAGAAGCCTAGGCCTCAAATTGATATACAGCCCATTAAGTCATTCCATTATAAAACAGTGGCAGAGGTAAATGTCCTCACATAATATAGACTGAAGAATAAGAAAAATCATATTTGTGTTTTATATGAGTGAAGTGATAGAGCCAATTTTGTGCATTAGAAAGAAATAAATATATTAATAACTAATGTTTAATTGTGTATTGCTTAGTTTTCGATGCTGGCCATAACTAAAATTTGTGTGATATTAATCTTTAAAAGTCAATTTATTTGTGAAGTGTTCATTTATACAGATCTTCATATTTTTTTGTAGCGAAACCTTACTATGTTAACTGGATTCATTAGTGGTAGAGATATTTATATTTCTATCGACAGCTTAAATTTCTTTGTACTTTCCATGGCTATTTCCCTGTAGCTAAGAGTCTTATGCTCTATTACTACCTGTATTTGTTACAAATGCTTCTCCCTCCTAAAACTTTATCAAGTAAATAGTAGTAGTAAATAATTCTTAAATACATAAGAATATATCCCACTAGTTACATATTTATTTAGCTACATTTGCCAATTATTCTTATGTTTGTGACACAATCATTGGAGGAAAAAATATCCAGTAGAAATAAAATTTGGTCAGGTGCAGTGGCTCACACCTGTCATCCCAATGCTTTGGGAGGCTTGGGATGGCAAAATGGCTTGAGGCCAAGAGTTCAAACCTGCAGTGAGCTGTGATCACACCACTGCACTCCAGGTTGGGTGACACATCAAGACTCTGTCTCTGAAAAACAAATTTTGAAAAAATTAAAGAAATAAAATATTTTAAATTTAGTGAAAAATATGAATGAGGGAATCCACCTTAGATACCCATCCCCCGTTGGTCCCCAGGGTAGATAAGGTAGATTTGATTGTAGGGTAATTCTTCTTTTCCTCCCACCATTCTGCACGTGTGCTTAGAAGACAACCTTATTAGAGGAAGGCAAGTCTTCAGTCAAGTGCATGTAATTGGTAAAGACTTTTATACATGATGTATGCTGGAAATAATGAAACAAAATATCACAATTTACTGTTATATCTATTTTTATTCCATCCAATATGACATTCACATAAATAAGCTTACTAACTCAAATATCATTTTAAGAGTAAATGGAACACTCAAAATGAGCATCCTTATAGGCATACTAGGGAAAATGGTCTTTGCTGTAATAATGCCAGGTGGCTAATAGCTATCTTTAATAGTGGAGGCAAGGTTAGTTTGCACTGACTAATTTGGCCAGGAAACATAGCCCATTATGCATTTTTATGGACGATCTGGATGAAGGAATTGAGACTATGTTTCCAAATTATCTTGTAATATTAAATTAGGCAGAGTTACTATGTTCCAGAAGGCAGTCCTAAAACTGAAAGTGACCTTGAAAAATAAAACTATCAGAAATGAAAGGTCCTAAAGAAAAAGGATGAAATCCTATATTAATGAGTAGAACCAAGGAATAGCCTACCAGAAGATTGGAAAAAATCAGCTAAGGACTGGCTATACAGTTGACTAAGAAGTAGCAGTATCATCTTATCCCGAAAAAAGGTGCAGGAGATAATGGTGCTTAGAGTAAGGATAGAGCATACAAGGGGCCATGGGGGTGGAGGTGGAGTGGATACTGGGAGAGCCCATCATTTAAAGATACATTAATGCATTTTACTGATGTAAGTGGTAAAACCATGAGGGAAGGTGGGTTGGGGGAACCACTCACTAAGAGGACCCTCCTTTAACATCCTAACCTGCCTTGCCATGATCTGAGAAAGAAAAAAGAGAAGGAAGAGAACAAGAAGAAAAGAAACAAGAATGCTTTCTTAACCAATTTTCTGAAGGCCAGTTTTCCCCTACGGTGATTCTTTTGCTGCAACTCCAGTGCTTCCTGTCTTGCAGGGCCTGTTTTGCCTTCAGCATTCCTTTCTCTGATGCTCTTTCTTTTCCTCCTTCTACCAGCATGTTTTATGGGACTCCCCCAATCCTTCACTGAAAATGCACCCTCAAGGGTGGCTAGAGGTTAATTGAGATTGTTGTGTTTTGTCAGGTGCTACTCTGGGTTAGGCTTCTTTGGAGCTTAGCAATTGTTGGTTACCGCTACATTCTTCAGCCTCCCTCCCTCTTCAGAGCCTATGACATTGCAACACTCTCTCCTAACCTCTCCTTCTCTGTCCTTCATGGCTTCTTTATGGACCCAATCATGGGATTCCCCAACATTTGTGCCCTAGATTCCTGCACCTCTCATTTTACACAATCTCAGAGAATTCATCCATTGCCATGGCTCTGTACCAATCAACCAATCAACCCCCTAAACCAATTGGGCGGGGGGTAATTTTAATTGTTGTATAATTTCAAACTTACAGGAAAGTTTCAAAAATGGCATAAGGAGCTTCCATATATTCTTTGCAGAGTTGATAGCTGTTTACCATATGAAGGTAGGCTGAAGACATCCTGCCCTTTTGCTTCTAAATAGTTCAATGTGTATCTCCTAAAAATAAGGACAAGTGTCTGTGGTACAGTTTTCAATTTCAGGAAAATTGATACAGTGCAGTTATATAATCCACAGTCCATGTTAAATATAATCTATGGTCCCAATAATGTTCTTTATAGCTATTTTTTCCCTGCCAGTGATCACTGCTGTGCTTAGGGCACTGACTTCTCTCCAGGCTATCTGTCCCACAGCACTACCTTCCAAATAAACATTTTTTACTGATGTCATCTTAAATTAAAAATGTCTAAAATGTGACTCATCATTTCCCCCATAAAACAAATCATCCCCACCCCCATGTCTTTCTAATTCTTTTCAGTGTTATTATAACTCTCTTGGCCTTCCAGGCTTGAAGCTATGAATCATCTTTTGTTCCTTATCCCCAGTTAGCTATGTAAGTCCTTTATGTTCTTCTTGTGAAATGACTCTTTCATTCTGCATAAGCCTTTGTGCACTAATGCCCACTCATCCCACACATCAGACAAATTCTTCTGATTACACTCATCTACCTGAAGGGCTCAGAAAAAGCTTGCAATGGTTGTCCTTCCTTAAGTAAACTCTGTCACAACTCTGTGTGTGTAGCACTGAATAGTGACCTAGCCAACAGTAACATATAGTAATTCACAAATCTGTTTCAATACACACCTTCTTCCCATTCCCACTAAATAAATGTTGAAGAGAGATTTACCAATTATGTTAGGGTGTGGAAAACATAACTACAACTCACATATGCAGAGGAAATTTATCTAACTGATAATTGACCTTCTTCTGGAGCCCACCAGTGGGAAAACATAAGTTCTTCAATCCATATAAAGCTTAGTCTGATGCCATAATTTAAATAGTTCTGCTTTCTATAGAAAGTGTTTAATTCCTCCTGAAGAAAACGCTCACCTTCTCAGAGATCCTCTCCCATCCTGTATGTGCAGAGAAGAGCTAACATAGCAGAACTGAGACTATTATCCTTTCGAAGCCTGCTTACAATGTTGGTCCTTGATGGGCATCTAGAAACTTGGCTTTCAGGATAAGAATTCCCTGATTAGAATGACTCGTTGTATCTAAAATGGCTGCCTACATGACCTAGCTCCCAGTAAAAACTTTGGGCACTGAGTCTGCAATTAGCTTTCCCAGCAGACAGCATGGCACAACTCACTGTTGGTGGATTTACACTCATCCTGTGTGACTCCACTGGGAGAGGACTCTTGGAAATTTGCGCCTGGTTTCCTGTGGATGTCAGCCCATAGCCTTTGCTGTTTTTGCTTTGTATCATTTTTATGTAATAAATCAAAACCATGAGTACAACTATACAGGCAGTCCCTGACTTACGATGGTTCAACTTACAATTTTTTGACTTTATGATGCATTTATTGGTATTAAATGCATTTCACCTTATGAGCTTTTTTTACTTAGATGGGTTTATTAAGATGTAACTGCATTGCAAATTGAGGAGCATCTGTATATAGGTGTGTGTGCATATACACACACAACTGTGAGTCCTCCTAGATCATCAAACCTGAGGTGGTCTTGGGGACCCCAATACACCATACTCTTTTCTCCCTGAAAAGAGGAGAAAAATTCTATTTTCCAAAACTGGTCACAACTTGTGCTCCTGTCCCACATGCTCTTATGATGTGATTTTGACACTCCTCCAACTGAGAAGCAGAGTCTAAATTACTCCCCTAGAGAGAATCATGGTGAACTGTGACTATGGTGGCATGGATGCTATGTGACTTTCAAGGCTAGGTGATAAAGAGCAATACACCTTCCTCTTGTTTCACTTTGTGGGATGCACATTCTCAGGACCCAGTCACTGTGCTGTGAGGAAGCTAAGCAGAGGACCCATGCAGCTGTTCCAACCAACAGCCCCAGCCGAGGTCCCAGCAGCCAGCCAGCATCAGTGACCAAATGGAATGAGATGTGTACAGCCCCTACCCTCAACTCACTTCCAACTTTCATATCTTCTATGAGTCTGTCTTCTTTCTATGAATCAGCTGAGACCTCGAACATTGCAGAGCAGAGGGCTGCCTTTGCCATATCCTGTCCAAATTCCTGACCCAAAGAATCTGGAGGCATAGTGAAATGGCTATTGTTTTACACTAGTATGAGCAGAGTGGGTTGTTTGCAGCAACAAGAATGCAGCTTTCCCTACAATGGCATCCAGATACATGGAGAGAAGGATGTGACTTAGCATCCTGATGCCAGAAGGGAGGAGGAGGGTTTTACATGTGGTATTTTCTGCCTGTTCTGTTCTCTGGGGTGATATCCCTAGTCTACCTGGTTGCTCTTTTCTTTGCTGGCATTAGTGGCCCAACTTTATGGACATTGTAACTGGCAGTCTTTTTCTCTTTATCCCTGGGCTTGGTTGGAGCCCAGAAGGCCTGTCTGGGATGACTCAGCCTCATTTCCATTCCCATAGACACTGTACACCCTACAGACAACTTCTGTGACTCTTATGCAGCCCCAGCTCCAATGGTCACCTCTGCAGCCCCTGTTAGTATCCTCCTCTGCAGACTTGCAGCTACCTTAGGATCTCATCCATGCCACAGGAAAACAAAAGTGGCTCAGAATTGATGAAACTTAGTGGTTCCCTCTACCTGACTATGCTAGTGAAAGGAAAGGGCCATCTGAGAGTTGATCCATTTCAAGAGTTTCCAACAGAAACGGGGGCCAGGAAGCTCCTATGTATTTTTTTTACACTTTAAGTTCTAGGGTACATGTGTACAACGTGCAGGTTTGTTACATATGTATACATGTGCCATGTTGGTGTGCTGCACCCATTAACTCATCATTTACATTAGGTATAACTCCTAATGCTATCCTTTCTCCCTCTCCCCACCCCACGACAGGCCCCAGTGTGTGATGTTCCCCACCCCGTGTCCAAGTGTTCTCATTGTTCAATTCCCACCTATGAGTGAGAACATGCGGTGTTTGGTTTTTTGTCCTTGCGATAGTTTGCTGAGAATGATGGTTTCCAGCTTCATCCATGTCCCTACAAAGGACATTAACTCATCATTTTTTATGGCTGCATAGTATTCCATGATGTATATGTGCCACATTTTCTTAATCCAGTCTATCATTGATGGACATTTGGGTTGGTTCCCACTCTTTGCTATTGTGAGTAGTGCCGCAATAAACAC
Source organism: Hylobates moloch (assembly GCF_009828535.3). Classification (NCBI taxonomy): domain Eukaryota; kingdom Metazoa; phylum Chordata; class Mammalia; order Primates; family Hylobatidae; genus Hylobates; species Hylobates moloch. The sequence continues at coordinate 42,923,717 of NW_026652285.1, forward strand.
ACGTGTGCATGTGTGTTTATAGCAGCATGATTTAGAATCCTTTGGGTATATACCCAGCAATGGGATGGCTGGGTCAAACGGTATTTCTAGTTCTAAATCCTTGAGGAATCACCACACTGTCTTCCACAATGGTTGAACTAGTTTATAGTCTCACCAACAGTGTAAAAGTGTTCCTATTTCTCCACATCCTCTCTAGCACCTGTTATTTCCTGACTTTTTAATGATCGCCATTCTAACTGGTGTGAGATGGTTATCTTATTGTGGTTTTGATTTGCATTTCTCTGATGGCCAGTGATGATGAGCATTTTTTTCATGTGTCTGTTGGCTGCATAAATGTCTTCTTTTGAGAAGTGTCTGTTCATATCCTACAGAATGGGAAAAAAATTTTTGCAATCTACTCATCTGACAAAGGGCTAATATCCAGAATCTACAAAGAGATCCTGTGTATTTATTGCCATTATTCTCATTCATCTAGTGTACCATTCCCTATTCAGGTCAAAGGGATTTCGCCTGATTAAAGCCCAGGGATGGGAAAATTGGGACATAATGTTGGCTCTTTCTGCTTTCCTTTCCCCTTTGCTTTTTAATTCTTATAATTCCCTAGACAGGTTCTTCCCTATCTTCCTTCTCTTCATTTCGACTCTTCTCTAAGTCTTCATAGCAAAGGATATTTTCTCTACCCATTTGGAGAACTCTATAATCTCCCAGGTTTGGTCACTGACATTCTAAAGTCCTCAAAACTGTGAGTTGGATTACAAGGATATTGTCTTGCTCAAAAATCCTATTTTGTATGTTAGAAGCTGGTATGACTTTGCTCTTTGGTTGGTGTTTTTCTGAAACAAAGTACAAATGGGTGGTTGTATACATGGAAAGAGGAAAACACATGAATAATTTTCCAGTTATTACCCCCTTTATTGACTTGAGTGGTATACTAAATGACTTTCTTGTCCAGGATTCCCACAATACCAGTTTTGCCTCGATTCCGAGCTGCAGTCAATAGTAACGTTTTTTAAGGTTGTTCTTGGCATACTTGGTTTTTTTTTCTATTCTATTTCATGCTTTTTGTGTTAAACTTTGAAAAGCATACTCACTCTGCTTTCTTATAATTATACCCTCTAGGTTTCTAGTAAGTTGTTCTAATTTTTGAATACCTGCCTTGTTCTCCTATTTTATGTTTGCATGTTTCTGATTCCTAGTTGTATGCTTTGTCACAAATTTCCTGTTTTCCTTCCCTCCTACTTTTCTTTTTCTTTTCTTTTTTTTTTTTTTTGAGACGGAATCTCGCTCTGTCGCCCAGGCTGGAGTGCAGTGGCGCGATCTCGGCTCACTGCAAGCTCCGCCTCCCGGGTTCACGCCATTCTCTTGCCTCAGCCTCTCCGAGTAGCTGGGACTACAGGCGCCCGCCACCACGCCCGGCTAATTTTTTTTTGTATTTTTAGTAGAGACAGGGTTTCACCGTGGTTTCGATCTCCGCTGGGATTACAAGCGTGAGCCACCGCGCCCGGCCCCTCCTACTTTTCATATATGCCCTGCTCCCTTGGTTTTAATCCATTTATTTGCTCTGATTCCAAGTACCTCAGTGTTCCAATATTGTAGATTATTCAGGTGTATGTTAGGATGCTTTTAATAAGATGTACAAAATCCAGCTAAAACTGGGTCAGACTATAAAAGCAACTTACTGGCTTCCATGTTCTAAAAAGTCAGACTTCAGGAAATGATTGATACAGTAATGCTGTTGTGTTTCTTACTGACTCTCAGATGTGACTTTTATGGTGTTGGTTTCATGCTAAATTGGTTGTAGGAGAGCTGCAAACAGCACCCTGGGATAGATGCTTCTTCTTTTATGTCCAATCATGGAAAAAGAACTCTTTCACATAGACCATTGAACGGAAGTCCTGGGCTTTAATCTGTTTGGACCACTTTAAGTCACATGCCTAACACTGAACCTATTACTGTTATTGAGAATGAGATGCCGCTATTCTGATTGTCTTCAGCCAATTAGATTCTGCTCCTAGACCTGGGACTGGGATCAATCCTACTCAGACTGCATCCCTGCTACACTCTGGGAAATGGGAGAAGCGGACTCAGGGGTGAGCTGGAGCCAGCTCTTAACAGTTGGCATGAGCTAACTATGCTCACCTCTTCTTCAGTGTTCACTTACCTCACTCTGGTAACTTGAAGTTAGCCTTAGTGGGGGTATTTACGCCACAGAAATTGGCAAATATTACAATTTTAATTTTTTAGAGCTGGTTTACCAACACATCACTGAGAATGAGAGGAACCCAATGTAACTAACATGGATTAACAGGCAACAGTCTCTTAACTAGTTTTTCTAATGTCAGAATTGCTTCTTCCAATGCATTCTTTTTTTTTTTTTTTTTGAGACAGGGTCTTGCTCTGTTGCCCAGGCTGGAGAGCAGTGGCATGATTGCGGCTCGCTGCAGTCTCAGCTTCCTAGGCTTAAGTGATCCTTACACCTCAGCATCCCGAGTAGCTGGGACTACAAGAACTTGTCATCATGCCCAGCTAATTTTATAAAGACGTGGTCTCACTGTGTTGCCCAGGCTAGTCTCAAACCCCTGGCCTCAAGTGATCCTCACACCTTGGCCTTCCAAAGTGTTGGGATTATAGGAGTGAGCCACTGTGCCTGGCCCATTCTTTTTTTAATAACAGCTTCACTGAGATATAATTTCATATACTATAACACTCACCCTTTTAAAGTGTACAATTCAGTGATTTTTTAGTATATTTATGGGATTGTACAATCATCACCATTGTCAATTTCAGAACATTTTTGTCATCCCAGGAAACTCAGTACCTATTAACAGTCACTCCTCATTCCTTCCCATCATCCCATTCCCTGGCAATCACCAGTCTACTTTTCTGTCTCTGTGAATTTGCCTGTCCTGCACACTTAATACAAGAAATTGTACAATATGTGGTTTCGCTTCTTAGCACAATGTTTTCAGGGTTTTTCAATTCTGTAGCATGTATCAGTATTTTATTCCTTTTGTTGACAAATAATATTTCATTGTATGTTTAGACCATGTTTGTTTATTCATGTAATTGATGACATGTGAATGATTGAGATCCAATTCTAACCACAGTTCCAGAATCCAGTTTTTTCCTCCTCTAGTCTTTAGTGCTTCTGCTACCAGAATCACCTTCCTAGAACAGCACATTTCATCTTGTCACTCACCTCATAAAAATCCTTCTCTCTGCCTATGAAACGCTCAATGAGCACATAGATGCTGTATTTGAAGCTCTCTTCAGTTCGACTGCAGCAGGGATGGAAATGAGAAGATCTCACCTTCCTTTGAGGGAACGTTTTGGCCAGTGATGCTCAAATCTCATTTAAAGGACCTCTATTTGACTTACCCACCAAGCAACCAACCATAACACCTGAAGAAATAGCCCGAATGACAAAAGCAAAAGCCCAAACTACATAGAACAGTGACACAGATATTATATAGCTCTACAATTTTATAGTCGATATTTATTTTCATCTCTTAATTGATAAAGGTTTTGTTAGGGTTCTGGAGGGATAATGAGTTTTATAGTCAGATAGATCTAATTTGTAGTCCTGGCTTAGTCGCTTATTACTGCCTTTCTTTAAATTCTCTCCTGAGATTTTAAGCAAATCATCATTTCTACGTGTAAAGTGGGTGTAATAATTCATACCTCAGAGCCCAGTTATGGATTAAAAACATATAAACACTCAAATACTTGTGCCTAACCCGTAATAGGCACTCAATAAATACATGGACACTATTAAGGTTGAATATATGAATAAAATTTTCAGTTGTTTTTGACAAAACCAATCTAAGATTATAACTGGTGTTCTTTCATTGTTTTATAGCTTTGGTGATTTAATTTCAATATTGTCCTAGTGCTTTAAAATTAGAGCCAATTTAAAGCAGAAATTAGATAAACAGTTAAAAGTCTTTATGTTCCATGTCTGCCATTACCCTTGGTGTAATCGGTAAGAATCAATATATCCTCTGGGAAATAGTCAATGATAGTATCTGGTCTTATTACAATGAAGCTTTTCTGAAGTGGCCTAAGGATAAACATCTTAAACACTACACTGGGTTATGTTGAGGTAAATTCTTACAGGAATGTGTCAGAGCTTGGCATTTACCAGTGTCATGGGAAGTATGACTTGGTAACAATTATTAAAGATATAACCCAAGATATTATTCTTTGCAAGGTTATAACATATTTTTAAAAGGTGTTGAATTGTAGTTAAATTATAATTGTTTTGTTCTTATATATATGATCATACAATTTAAATTGTTCTTTGTGCTATGTATTTGTGGTTTAGAAAAATTTTACATGTGTAGTAACTTTTTAGTTTTATAAACAACCATGAACTATATTCTTTTTTTGGGCTTTGAAGTAATTATGAATGCAATAGCCATTTTTTTAATTGAAACATTTGCTATTTGAGAGAACAAATTGATCAATTGTTAAAAATTAACCTTCAATCATAAGAATAATATATGAAAAATAAACTTTTGAAGATTACTTCTTTTTACATATTTCAGTTATTAAATATTATTTCTCTTCTTTCCCCCATAGGCTTATCCCTGTCAAGATGATTATTCCATAGTCTACAGAAAATGCCGTTCTCAGTTCACGGATCTAAATGGTTCTAAAAGATTTGGCATCAACACTTGGCATGATGAGAGTGGGATTTATGCTAATTCAGATGTAAAACGGAAACTCTATCCCTTGACTAGTGGGCCTATTGTGCCCATTTAAAAATAATGTATAGAATCAGCATCTCTGACTAATGAAAAATGGATGTAGCAGTTGATGATTTTCTATCTTAATAAATGCAATGAAAGTGTTACTATAGTCGATTCCTTGAAGCAGAAAGTCTTACTTTCTGGACCAGTGTTTATATCCTTATTTCATAAGCTACTCTGGTATTTTCCAAAGTTTATTGTGTGTCTTGCTGAGAGTATGCTACACAATTCTAGATGGTATTTAGTGAAACATTATTTTATGGATTAGGTATTTCTTTTAATAATTATTAGAAAAACATAAAACTAGCACAATCAAGCTTGTGATTGCTTAGGGTGTGGCTAATTATAAAAAAGTAGGCCAACTTAAATTCCACTGAAGACAAATTTTAAGTGAATAAATATATAGGTTGACATAAAACTTAAATGGCCAAAGTTTAGGCAACACTGGCCCTATAATAATGTTGAGTATGTATATGATTTTTTTTGAGGGGGAAATTGGTATCTATAAATTTATATTTATCTGTGGTAGCTAGTTTCATTGTGGATTATTTATTTTGCATGACATTTTTCCTTATTCAAGTTAAGACCTTTTGAATATACAGATAGCAGAGGTGCAGATAGAATCTTTGTGAAACTCTAGGGGTTTAATGGGAAATCTAGTCATCTAGTGTTAGATTTGGAAGAAATCTTAGTCATTGTTTTGACTTACCCTCACATTTTACAGATGAGCAAACAGAGGTCCATGGAGGTTTAAGTAGGCTGCTGTATTAGTCGGCTGGGTCTATCGTAACAAAATACCATAGACTGGGTGGCTTAAACAACAAAGAAGTCTGCAAGCCAGGAAGAGAGCCCTCACCAGAAATAAACCCTGCCAGAACCTTGATCTTGGACTTTTCAGCCTCCAAACCATGCAAAAATAAATTTCTGTAAAATAGGAAGGTGAGTCAAAACAATTGCTAAGATTGTTACCTTCTTGCCCTGTTCTTGCATGGCAGGAGGGGGATGGGGATGGCAGACATCTTTCGCTTCCTCTTCATGTAAGGCTACAGTTTTATTTGGTTAGACCCCCACTCTTATGTTCTCATTTAACCTGAATTACCTGCTAAAGACCCTATCTTCAGATAGCCACACTGGGAGTAACGGCTTTGACATATAAATTTGGGGAGAACAGAATTCAGTTCATAGCTGTTGCCCAGGGTTATAGGAGTAGCAGATTCTGATGGATCTTTGAGGTGCGTTTGAAAACTTTTATTTCTTCTGATGATGTATTTAATTATTTGGTCAACTTGGGCTTCATTTACTTATTTTTCTTTAAAAAAAAAATTCATGAACTAGCATTTCATGATAAATGCTAATTGAACACTGCATCTAATGCTGGATTCACAAGATATGAAAAAGACTATAAGCTTTTTGATGAGAGAAATGATAATTAATATAGAAAATGTGACATACGAGGTAAGCATGTGCCAGAAGAATTTTACTGTAATTTCCTGCTGCTTTAAAATGTGTGTCCATATGCACACAAATATGTATATTATATATGCTAATTATGTATATTAAATATACATTAAGTATAATATAGTCTATATAAATGTTAATTCATTATGTAGTACTTATTCTAGTAGATATCTACCTAGGATTACCTTTCCTTCCACATACTATACATCCAAGTTTAACCATTCCTAACACTAACATATCTGGGATGAAGAGCTATTTGAAGTATGCAAATCTGGATGTCAAGCCACTCATCATTTAATAATTTCTTTTTGTGGAGAAAAAGTTTTAATGGCCACATCATTACCTTTGAACACTGCCTGGTGCCTAGAACATAAAATAAGACTCACTTACTTTAGCAGCTATGTTAATACTGTCACGATGACTAACATGACATTTTGTATAAACGACTGGGTCTGCTATTAGGGATCACCTTAGAAATCAGTTTGGGTTTGGGTTAGAAGGAGAATGAAAAAGAGAGATTGTATTTAAACTAGCCAAGGAAAATGATGCACTGAAATAAAGGTTACTGCAGGGGTTTTCCCCATGACAAGCATTGCGTTGCCTTCAGTGAGTGAATGAGTGAATGTTGGACTCAGTGAACTCTACATTATTCTAACAACTTGATCTTTTAGGTAAAAATATTTTATATTGAGATAAGTGCTTCCATGGTTCATCTCACCAGCATCAAAGACCACTTCAAATAAGACAAGCTGGAATTCAGATTTCATCGTTGGATAATGTCCTCTGTGGGAAGTGACCACACTGTCTCCTGACTGGTCCATGTGTATGTGTCATAGAACCCCACTTAAGACCCCAAAATCACACTATATCTTTTGTGCTTATAAAGTTAATAAGATCTGTATTTACATCAATATCTCATTCAAGTGAAACCTCAAAATCACACCCGAGACCCCAAAATCACACTATATCTTTCATGTTTATAAAGTTAGTGAGATCCATTTCTACATCAATATCTCATTCAAATGTACACAGCATCTCTCTTTTGGCCTTTATGCATTGCTGTGTCAGAGACATTGGTGTGAGCCCACCACGGCAGGGTGCAGACTGCTTGGAGAATGAGAGAATGTTGGGCAGATCCTAAGCAGATATATCAAAGAGGGGGTCTCTGAGTTAAGTTTGACCTACACGTAAGTTTTATGTGGTCTGCACAGTGTGTTTAAAAATTAATTTTAAAAAATAGAACCAAACTTTATTAATTAAGACATTTTACTTAAAAGTCGGGATTTCTACTCCCTTGAAAATCTGGCAGATCTGGCACCACTTGGCCTCATTTTCAGGCAGTAACAATCAGCAGGGGTATGAGGGAGGGCGGGGTCTCTTTAGATGGATGCTAAATTCATCGTTTTGCTGCAATTTCCACCCGGTACACTTCACTCAACTGTGGAGGCATTATGACCCCCTCCCTAGGGAGAGATGAGACAATGTGAAATAGTAGGGGGAAGGAATGGTAGAAAAGCAGCAAACTGGCAGCTCTGGTGACTGGAGTTAGAATGAAGACGGCAGAGGCTGCATCCTGATAGTGGGGATATAGCACATCTGGTTCAGTTCAAGTCAAAATCAAGATCCCAGCCTAGATAGAACATAGAGATGGGGAGTGGGTCAAGGACTTTGCCTTATAAATATAGAATAGAGAAACCTCGGCTCAACTGGTTTATATTAGGAATGTATTTGAGATGAAGTAAGAAGTGAGAGTACCAGGCCCAAACCCTAGGATATGACACTGGCAGATCAAGACAAGAGGCAGGGCCAAGCTAGCTCAGTGGTTTGTTTATAAAGGAAAGTCACTCCATGGACACCAGTGCTCCAGAGGTGCAGAAAAATTCCAGATTTGTAAAAATGCTAAGAAAAAATGGTGAAGTCTTTTTGTGGGACATAGAATGTAGGTGGCGGGCTGGGAGAGGCCATGGAAGTGCCTGGCACAGCCACTGCCAAGAATAAAGCAGCAGGAAAATTCTTTCATAAAGATGTACAGATCAGAAGCTAACTTTATTTCAGAGAGAGCAGCAGGGAAGTTTGCAGATAGCTGGGAGCTCACTCCAAATAGCAGAGAATGAGGTATGAGGCAACCATTGTAAACCAAAGTGGAAAATCTGAGCAAAACCTAACACAGTAAATTATTGTTCCAAATATTAAGATCATAACTTTAAAAAAATGTTTAACAGCTTTATTGGGATATGATTCACATATTATACAATTCACCCCATTAAAGCATATAATTCAATGGTTGTTAGTATATTCACAGAATTCTGCTATTATCACCACAATCAATTTTAGAACATTTTTATCACTCCTGAAAGAAATCCATATCCATTGGTGGTCATTCTCCATTCCCTCCCAATTCCCACAGTCCTAAGCAACCAAGAATCTACTTTCTGCCTCTGCAGATTTACCTATTTTGGATTTTTTCTGTAAGTAGAATCTTACAATATGTGGTCTTTTGTGACTAGTTTCTTTCACTTTCCATAGTGTTTTCAAGGTTCATCCATGTTGTAACATGTATCAGCACTTCATTCCTTTTTGGATGAATAATATTCCATTGTATAGATAAACCACGATTTATCCATTCATTAGTTGATGGACATTTGGGTTGTTTCCACCTATGAACATTCATGTATGAGTTTTTGCATGCATCTCTCTTGGACGTTGTGATGGTTAATATTGAGTGTCAACTTGATTGAATTGAAGGATGCAAATTATTGTTCCTGGGTGTGTCTGTGAGCGTGTTGCCAAAGGAGATTAACATTTGAGTCAGTGGGCTGGGAGAGCCATACTCACCCTCAATCTGGGTGGGCACCATCTAGTCAGCTATCAGCACAGCCAGGATAAAAGGCAGAGGAATGTGGAAAGACTAGACTGACTTAGTCTTCTGGTCTACATTTTTCTCCCATGCTGGATGTTTCCTGTCCTCAAACATCGGACTCCATGTCCTTCAGCTTTGGGATTCTTGGACCTTTGACCACAGACTGAAGGCTGCACTGTTGGCTTCCCTACTTTTGAGGTTTTGGGATTTAGACTGACTTCCTTGCTCCTCAGCTTGCAGACGGCCTATTATGGGACTTCACCTTGTGATTGTGTGAGTCAATTCTCCTTAATAAACTCCCTTTTATATATACATCTATCATACGTCTATCCTATTAGTTCTATCGCTCCAGGGAACCCTGACTAATACAGACATGTACCTAGGAGTAGAATTGCTGTGTCATATGGTAACTTTATGTTTAACCTTTTGAGGAACTACCAAACTATTTTCTAAAGTAGTGCACCATTTTACATTTCTACCAGCAATGTATGAAGGTTACAATTTTTCCATATCCTTGCCAATATTTGTTATTTTTCATTGTTTCGATTGAAACCAGCTTGTCAAATGGCCGTTTCACAAAACATGAGTTCTTGAAGAGTGGAGACTGTATCTGCTCATCTGGGGGTTACCAATGTCTAATACACAGTGAGCACTCAGAAATGCTGAAGGGTTGGTATAAATATGTTTGTCATAATCATATCTTAATATGAATGAATGCTTGGGTAATTGATAAAAATGCAATCTGTATGATCGGAATGGCCTTGTTTAAACATATTCTGATATTTAGCATGTTTGTCCTACTAAGGGCTTCAATGGTAATCTTGTGAAATTGGAGGAGTTGGCAAAATTGGCCTAAGAAAATGTTATGTCCTGTATGGAAAACCTGAGTTTGCCAGAGCATCCATGGAACTGACTAAAATCCTCCTTAAAGTAATGATTGCTGGCCAACCAGAGCACCAATCAGAATAAACCCTGCATATTCAAATACTAAAGACCCTGAGAAATTCTGTAGAACAGAAAGCAGTTAAACTCTATTTAATCCAGCATTTCCCAGGCTTATTTCATCAAAGAATCATTTCTTCTTACAGGAGATATCTATAAATATATCCCAAGATATTAGTATTTCATGGAAAACATTAGGGAAAACATTAATCTAAGCAATTTCTAAATAAGGATGAAGGACAAAATAAATATTTGTTGAGTGGCTACTAAGTACCCGATACACATGTGAAGTAGATTTTATAAAATCCCAGTTCTACTGCTAAGAAAAAAAATTCTAAATACCTCTTTCAGTCAACAGATTTAGACAGAATCTCAACTTCATGATGATGAAATAAAGTATAAATTTATTTTAACAGTTATTGTGATTGGCATGTACATATTCTATACTCTCTTCCTTATCTTTCTAAACAAAGAGGTATGGCTAACTCCCTCTACTTTAAATTATCAGAGCTACTTATGTTACATTTCCCTGTAAGGTTTTCATTAAGTACCAATAGAACTTATGGTCTATAGTTTCACCTATCATTTTAATGTAGGCAGAATTGAGTATTTGTAGGTTATAATTATTTTATTCTATAGGGTAAGAGCAGGCTAAAGGCTTAATAAGAGACCTTTTACCATGGCAGTTAATGTGTTGGATTCACATAGGTGCCTAATAAAGTGTTCATTTATGAGAATATAAGATTCTATGCAACAGGTTCTTAACCTCAAGAACTATCAGGAAAAATTTGCATTTTTATGTAATGTAACATAAATGTAATTAAACTTAATTTAAGTCTATAGAAATAGGTAGAATCACTAAGTAGGAAAACAAATAGAATGGGATAACCTGAAGCAAAGTTAGAGAGATTTGGAAGAGGAGAAATTTACATTGTAATTGGAAAATGAGGAGAGATAAAGAATGAATTAAAGTGAAAGTATTTTTCAATATTGTATTCTTTGGATGCATTTGATTAACATTTTTATTAAAAATTAATTCAAAATCCCAATAGATTTAATTTAGGCAGTATATTGACAAGATAGTTGATATGACACTGATCATTAACAAGGTGACTCGGTTGTTTTTATGAAACCCAAGAATTGGTCACAGAAAAGCCCTTCGTCATGACTTTACAAAAAAAAACTGCACAGCATATATAGTGGCTTTTTAAAAGTTAAAGTACCTCAAACAAAGAAATATTTCTAAACACCCAAGCAAATGTTGAAATCTGAAACATTTTTCTATTGAAGCCAAGTGAAGAAAATAACATGGGGAAACCAAAAAGTAAAAAGCATTTCTTTTCAAGATGCCTCTTTCTATACATCGTTTAAAGTCCAGCAGAGTGTACATAAAGCTCTTTTATAAAGCAGGAAGGTAGAAAAAGAAGCTGTTGGCATTTCTGGTTTTTATTGAATAACTGCAAGAAAGTGGCTGTGAAGGAAGAGAAAAAACTCAAGGAAATGGGTAGGTGAAAAACACAATAAGACAATCAAATAAAGAAAATGAAGTTTGTGTGGAGGCAGATTTAATGCCTCGCACTTCAGAGAAATCAGGTGGAGAAATTTATCTCATTAGCTAGCCAAACAGATGGCATATTAGAGAATCCTGGGTTTCTCTGAAGATGGGATTACCTTAATTGAAGTCCTGGGGTAGGGGCAGGAGTTTTTCTGAGTAGAGAATAAGCAGATTGTCTCCCCTCTCTAATGCTGCTAAGGAAAGGTAGAGGAGGTGATTACTCATGGAAAAATATCAATGATGCATTTTTTTACATTTCTAGACTTTTAGAACTTAACAGTAGAAAATGTGTATTGGCTACTCAGCTTGAGGTGATGCCTGACTCAATAAAAGTGTTTGTGGCACCAGGGCTCCTTGGAGAAATAGTTGATTCTATGGTGCGGCCAGGAATATACACGATGAGCCTGGAGCATCTTGTAGTCCCAGAAAGTAAACACGCACAACAGACAGACAGACACACATGGAATATGATGAAGATATGTTAAAGGGACACGAGTCAACAGAAAGAGCTTCAAATGGCCCATACTGATGTAAATAAATAATTGAATAAATGGATAAATGGGGAGAATAGACACATCTTCCATGCAGAAGAATCCTGAACAATTTATGTAACTACTCTACCCTTGGAAGAGTGGAGCTCCTCTTAACTCTCAATTTGTTAAGTGTATGCTGTACATAGCGACTTTCTTCCAAAAAGTACCACATAAAAATGGAAGAATAAGAGTAATGACAGTGGAGGTCCCTGACAAACACTACCTTAGCCAGGTGACCAAGGTCAACATCGACAGTGATCAGCCATATTGCTAGTATGTACCCTTGACATGGTGTGATGAGAATGGCACTTTACCTCTGTAGTAAAGCTCCTATCTAGTCATGAGAAAAACATCAGATAAATTCCAGGTGAAGGACATTCTACAAAATATCCAGCTAGTCTTCCTTAAAACTTTCAAGGTCATTAAAAACAAGGACAGTATAAGAAATTGTCACAGCCTAGAGGAGCCTGAGGACATGTGATAACTAAATGTAAGGTGATATCTTGCATGGGGTGCTGGGACAGAAAAAGGACATTACATAAAAACTAAGGACATTTGAAAAAAGCATGGACTTTAGTTAATAGTAATGCATCAACATTAGTTCTTTAATTGTGACAAATGTGCCAAACTAATGCTAATAATAGGGTGATATGGTTTGAATCTGTCTCCCCACCAAATCTCACATTGAATTGTAATCCCCAGTGTTGGAGGTAGGGCTTGGTGGGAGGTGATTGGATGGTGGGGGCTGTTTCTCATGAATGGTTTGGCACCATCCCCTTAGTGCTATTGCCGTGATAGTGAGTGAGTAAGTTCTCATGAGATCTGGTTGTTTAAGAGTGTGTAGCGTCCCCCCTACCCCTTCTGCCTCCTGCTCCAGCCATGTGAGGTACCGGCTCCCCTTTCACCTTCTGCTATGACTTTAAGTTTCCTGAGGCGTCCCCAGAAGCCAGGCAGATGCAACCATGCTTCCCGTGCAGCCTGCAGAACCGTGAGCCAATTAAACTTCTTTTCTTTGTAAATTACCCAGTCTTAGGCATCTCTTAAGAGCAATTCAAGAACGGACTAATACCTAGGGAAAACTGGGTGAGAGGTATATGGAAATTCTGTACTATCTTCACAACTGTTCAGGAAATCTCAAGCCATTCTAAAATTGAAAGTTTATTTAAACATTAAAAAATGTTTGTGATAAATGCTGGCACCTGAAGATTCTGGCTGAGAAATTGTTACAGAGATGTGATATCTGATATTGATAGCCTAGCCTTGTGATGTGAAACTTGTTTTTCCATAAATTAATCTACTTGCATGAAATATCTTGTTTTTTACATGGTGAATATACTTCTATATAAATTCAACAACAGCAGTTCTAAAAAAAAATCTGGTAGAAAAAAAGGTCAAGAGGTAGTTGGAGTCCACAGGTGCAAAAAATACTATGTGATTTCATTTATTAAAAGTTCAAAGCAGGGCACAATGGCTCACACCTGTAATCCCAGCACTTTGGGAGGCCGAGGCAGGCAGATCACGAGGTCAGGAGTTCAAGACCATCCTGGCCAACATGGTGAAACCCCATCTCTACTAAAAATACAAAAAAATTAGCCAGGCGTGGTGGTGGGCGCCTGTAACCCCAGCTATTCAGGAAGCTGAGGCAAGAGAATCGCTTGAACCCGGGGTGGGCGGAGGTTGCAGTGAGCTGAGATCTCGCCACTGCACTCCAGCCTGAAAGACACAGTGCGACCCCATCACAAAAAAAAAAAAAAAAAGTTCAAAGCATATAATTAAGGTGAAACTAATCTAGAATGTTAGAGGTTGAAATGGTGATTATCTTTTGAAGGTATGACTGGGAGAGCCACTAGGGCTGCTTCAGGGAGATACTGCTCTTTTTCTTGGACTAGGTGGTAGTTCATTTTGTAAAAATTTTTTGGGCTGTAAGCTTATGATTTGTTCACTTTTCCATATGTGTATTATACTTCGAAAAGAAAGTTTATCAAAGAAAACAAATGTGCTTTTTGGCTGGGCATGGTAGCTCACACCTGTAATCCCAGCACTTTGGGAGGCTGAGGCAGGCAGATCACGAGATCAGGAGATTGAGACCATCCTGGCTAACACGGTGAAACCCTGTCTCTACTAAAAATACAAAAAAAAAAAAAAGAATTAGCCACCATGGTGGCAGGCACCTGTAGTCCCAGCTACTTGGGAGGCTGAGGCAGGAGAATGATGTGAACCCAGGAGGCGGAGCTTGCAGTGAGCCGAGATGGCAGCACTGCACTCCAGCCTGGGCGACAGAGTGAGATTCTGTCTCAACAACAGCAACAAAAGAAAATAAATGTGCTTTTTGACATTTATTTAAATATGGTCTGCAAATGGGTTTTGGATAGTAAACACTTTTCACACTTGAGGACCTCACAGTGCTGTGTTGTTATTAGAAAAGTATGTTGTCCATTTATTCCCTCGTTCCACAAGTATTTATTAAACACCCAGGACTGGCACCAGGAAAGGATTGTCCTGTCTCTAAAACAATAGATTATATGGGAAATAGACCTACAAACTGAAAACTGTAATATGTTATGATAGTGTTACAATGCATATGTGTGAAGATGCAGGGGGGATTCTAGAAATGTGCTTCGGTTTCTTGGGGAAAATCAGAGAAGACTTCTCAGTAAAGAGGGGCACTAGAGTTAATACATGAAAAACAAATAGTACATATTTGGCCAAAAGGAACTGGCTGTGGGTACAGCGGGACAAGAAGGGATGAGGAGGGAATTGCAGACAGAGATCATGGCTAGAGAAAGGTTGCAGAGGCAGAGTACATTTTGGAAAGTTCCTGAAGTTTGGGAGAGTGGCAGGGAGTAGGGGGAGCTGAGGTCATAGAAGAAGGCAAGAGCCAGATTGTGAAAGGCAGTGAAGAAAGAAAAAAAGACTTTATCCAGGAGATGATGAGCTTTAAGAAGTCGAGTAACACGACAGAACTATGATTAGAAAGATAACTCAAAGGTGGTGTAGAGGAATACTTGAAGGGAACAAGGCTGGAAGTAGGAAGAACAGCAAGAATGCTACCATAAGAGCGCGAGAGAGATGGCAGCAGCATAGACAGAGCAGCAGACAGATGTTTGAGCCTAAGACTGGGCAGGTCTCAGTGACTAATTAGATGTGGAGGGGTCTGGTGGGTGCCTATGATTACATCAATGGTACCATGAATAATGACAGAGAACACTGAAGGAATACTGGGGATGGGAAGGAAGAAGAGTTCCATTTGGAATATGTTAACTTTGGAACATCCAGGTGGGGACATCTAGCAGGTAGTTGGACATAATGGGAATGAAGCCCAGTAGGATGATCTGGAGCTATGAGAGTTCTCTTGGTAGATACCAAGGGAGGTCTGAGTTTACTAACGAAGAGTAAGTGTAGTAAGAAGATCATTGTGGACAAGGCTGTGTAGAATAAAGTGCTGAAGAGTTGGAGCTGTCAGAATTTAGCTCAAGTGCTTCGCCATCCATGGGTCCAACTCCATAAGAAGGACAACCTGGTCAACTCGGGTATGTAGAGTGGCCAAGGGACTGTAGGTCCTAGTGTGGTGGAATTATGAGATTCAGAGAAGTGAGGAAGTGAGAAAACCAAGAGGATGTGAGCCTGTGATGAGACAGCATGTAAACCAAGTTTAAGATTTCAGGCTGGGCCAGTTCTGACTTATAAATAGAATGGGGCATATAAATTCCATGAGGACATGAGCATTCTGCTTTCATATCCCCAGTAGGTAGGACAGAGTATGACATATAGTAGATGCTCAATAAATATTTGATCAGTGAATGAATAAATGAATGACGTATTGCTGAAGTAGACTGAATTGAAAGTTAATAAAATGGATGAGGTCAAGGAACTCTGGAAATTCTTAGAAAACTTCAATAGGTGACTTTGATTTGTGTTTAGGAATACATATCTCACATCTTCCCTTGTGGAAAGCAAATTAATAGGTAAATTCAGGAGATTACTGTTGCATGGGATATGATCATATTCAGGAAACTTCTTTCACTACTTCCCGCCTTAGAGAAAATGAATACATAATATGTAAATGTCTATATTACATTCTAATTAACAATATTCTATTCTGAAGATTTTACCAGACTACCACTTGAAAATGTTTGATATGAGATTATGTAATATCACCTATGATGTAGTCTAGCTAAATGTTTAGCTTGAATACCTTGAGCTGTTAGTTCTTGTAGTTTATAGGAAATATAAAGGATATAACAGTAAACTAAATGGTACCACAAGGAAACAGCCAGACAGATTGAGAAGATGGGACATTTTGTAGGACAATTGGCCAGTTTATTTAACGTCAGTGAGGTTTAGAAGGACAAAAAGGAATTCTGCTAGATTAGAAGAGGAAGCCTGGATCACATTGTTGTTTGGACAAAGCAATTGTAAAAGAATTCTGTGACTATTGAAGTTATTAGACTATGGACTAGGTATGAGAAAAATGAAAATCTATTAATGTGGAAAGATGTAGATCATCAGTGAGTAAAGCAGAATATAAAACATTATGTGCAATAGAATTTTGACAAAAATATCATTTATGCTTATAAACATATAAAAAAGACCTGAAAGGATGTGTAATAAGCTTTTAAAGGGCTACTGTCTGGTTTGTGGGAACGTGATATTTTCATTTTCTTATTCTTGTTTATCTGTACTTTCTAGCTTCTAGAATGCCTTTGTATTTCTTTGAAATATTAAAAGGTTTTTTTGTTTAAAAAAATTAAAATGAAAAGAAACTGGAAATGACGCTTAGAAAGAATACATTTATTCTAAACACTACAAGAGAATGAAATAACTTCCTGTTTTAGTTTGCTACGGCTACTGTAACAAAGTGCCACAAACCAAGCGGCTTAAACTACAGAAATTTGTCTCACAGTTCTGGAGGCCAGAAGTTTGAGATCTAGCTGTCAGCAGGTTTTTCTGCTGAGGGTGTGAGGAAGACTCTGTTCCATGCCTCTCTTGAGCTTTGGTGGTGTGTGGCATCACCCTGATCTCTGCCTTCCTCTTCACATGGAGTTCTCCCTGTGCGCGTGTCCGTGCCCAGATTCCCCCTTGTTGTAAGGACACCAGTCACATTGGATTAGGGATCCTCCCCACTTCTGTATGACCTCGTCTTAACCAGTTACATCTCCGAGACCCTATTTCCAAATAAGGTCACATTTCGAGGAATTGGGGGTTAGGACTTCAACATATGACTTTCAGAGGGGACACAGGAGACACAATTCAACTCATAAGAGTTCCCAAGAGATGAGTCCGCATGATTTAAAAGTGTATAAACTTCCCTACACAAGGGAATGAAGCCTACAGTCCATAAGCTGCTTTCTCTCTCTCATAATCAACACGAAATGCCTTGTTTTTTTTTTGAGACAGGGATCTTGCTCATTGCCCAGGCTGGGTTGCAGGGGTGTGATATTGGCTCACTGTAACCTCTGCCTCCTGGGCTCAAGTGATCCCTCCACTTAAACCTCCCTAGTAGCTGGGACCACAGGCGTGCACCACCACGCCCGGCTAATTTTTGTATTTTAGTGGAGACGGGGTTTCACAATGTTGGCCAGGTTGGTCTTGAACTCCTGGCCTCAGGTGATCTGCTTGCCCTGGCCTCTCAAAGTGCTGGGATTACAGGTGTGAGCCACCTAGCCTAGGCATAATTTTGTACTTTTTGTAGAGATGGGGTTCTGCCATCTTGCCTAGGCTGGTCTCAACCAAAATGCTATTCTTAATGGACTTTTCTCTTGACCTGTAAGCAGTGCACAATGAAGAACTAATAAAAATATCTCCACTTTAAGAAATAACTAAGCTGTAGTAACACCTTTTATTTGAATTTGAACTCAGATAACCACAGGCTAAAACATTTAATAAAACTGCTACCACTTCTGATGAAATAAATAGAGAAGGGTAAAGAAAAATATCTCTTACTGAGAAAAAGCTTTTGGAGAATTAGTGTTGGTCTCATAAACAGTTTTTACTTATGTAAGACCCGGAAATGAGTATTCTGTATCAAAATACAAGTTTTCTCTTTCTAGATCCAGCAAACAGTGTCGTGGAATAAACTGTAGTCTGGTTAATGTTTAAATCTGGCTCCCTCTACTGGAGGATATGAGTTTTCTCCTTTCTTTTTAACTGGAAGTCCAAAAAGCATACACACTGTACAGGATGGGGTTCACAGCTCAGGGGTTTCCATTCTTCACTACATATATAGACATTGCCTCATTGACTGGCTTGTGGTTTGTAATAAGAGAAAATGTGTAAATCTCACTGTTGATAAGTCAGCCACCACATCCCTGCTACCTTCTACTTCAGAGATAAAGTTTAACTCAGATCTTAAGACAAATAAGAACATGACCTTGACATTCAATCTTCCCCATGATGGGACATAGACTGCTGATCTGAATTTAGGCTTTTAGAGCTAGAATAAATCCCTAGAGATCCTACAATCCAATTCTTCATTTTCCTGGTGAGAAAATATAGGTGCATAGAGAGGAAGTGATTTCCCCAAATTATGCAATGTCGAGATCTTCAATGTGAATATAATCAAAAATTGCACACAATGTACTTCTCTAACATTTTATAGCATTTAGGGCATCAACTCAAGTTAATAAATATTTCTAGATTGCCTACTGTGTGTCAGACATGAAGAGATATACAAAGATGTGTGAGATGTGATTTTTGCTCCTTCAAGAGCTTATTGTTAATTAAATTATATGAAGGATAATTCCAGGTACTGCCAGGTCTGCAACTCCAAACGGCCAACTAAATGATATTTCCCACATTAATAAGTACTGATTCTTGACAGATGATTAATCATTTCTTTGCACAGCCAATCTTCTTGATTAGGTCTTGATGCCAATAGAGCTGCTTTGGGGTTTGATTGTTTTTCTGAACTGGAAATTGGTGACTTTGAATGGAGTTGGGGAGTGATATATGTGTTGGGGTAGAGTTTCAAATTTTTGTTTTGTTTTTATTGCTCCTGTATAAATGACTTTGGATCATTCCTGGTAAATGATTTAACGTTGCTTTTGAATAGAAATGTCAGAACACATCTGAGTATCTGGTTCTATTTGTTGGTCCAGCTGTCCCAGCCTTAAGCCCATCTCGCAATGCTAAGATGCCCATGCAAATCTTTTGTGATCAACTCAGTGCATTACTTTTTATCTGCCCACAGTAGTAACACAATCCTTATATGCCTGTATGTGAATACAGACAACTAGTAAGGAGAGAGAGAAAAACAGAGAGAGAGAGAGATCCTAAAGCCATTGTGACTTTACTGTTTGAACCACTCTATGCTTATTCAGCTCTGCCATTTGCCAGCTGTGTCACCTTGAGAAAGTTACTTAACCTCTTTGTGCCTCACATACCTCATAGGTAGTTGTGATGATTAATGTATTAATATACATGAAGCATTTAGAACAGATTCTAGTACATAATAAGCATGTATATGACTTCATTGACATTATTACTTGATTTGTACGTGCAAGGAAAACTAATATGGTGTTTATAAATTCCAAGAAAGGGCTCAAAAGGTGATTTACAAAATGGGAGTCAACTAGATTAACACTATTTCATGCTGGCTCTGGACACAGATGTAGGGGGACTTATTCTCTGGGGGAAGTAAGCCTCTTCAGAAACCACAGGCACCAGGGTGAGAAATCTTAGTTCTAACCCAATGAAGTAAATGCTGGGATCCCCTACTGTTCTCGTATATTCTGCTTAGAAGATATGAAAGTATTATGGAAATGATTTTAAGTACATCAAGAGAGAGAAAAGAATCCTAGTGTTGAAAGTCAAAGAATATGTATTTGAGCACACTACATTTCTCTTCCTCCTGAAACATCTTTAGAAATCATAGCCTTTTTAAATTTAGAATTCGTTGGTGATCCTTAGGTTTTAGCATCAAAGTGAGGACTAAGCTCTGATTTTTTATCTTGCCCAAATTCCTACCTAAGGGGTCTAGGGATTCATGCCCTATGAACCATAAATTCTTGTCAGATGGGTTTTATTTGACCCTATATATTGTGACTGACTTTTCAGTCTGACTTTGGCATAACGTTATGAAACAAGGAAAAAATATTTAACCTCAAAATATATTTCCTTGCCATATCTTGAAACTGCCCTGCAAAGTCTCTTGTGGGGAAAAATCCACATTCTCTGGAGAATCCCCTTCCCCCTTTGTTTTCCTCCCTTTCTTTCCAGATCCAGGAGAGAATTAACTAAGAGGCTGGCACCCTTTTAAGTCCTATAAGAAGCATTTTACAACCTACTGTCTCTCTAAAGTCTGCTGAGAGATTCCTCTGCACACGAAAACTTGGTCCCCACAATCCTTTATCTTAACCTGAACATTCCTTTCCATTAATCCCAGGTCTTCATATAAACTCCACCAATTGTCAACCACAAAATATTTAAATTTACCTATAGCCTGGAATCCCCTGCTTTGAGTTGTCCCGCCTTTCTGAACCAAACCAATGTCGTGCTTTAATGTATTTGATTGATGTCTCATGCTTCTCTAAAATATATAAAACCAAGCTGTATCCTAACCACCTTGGGCACATGTTCTCAGGACCTCCTGAGGGCTGTGTCACAGGCCATGGTCACTCATATTTGGCTCAGAATAAATCTCTTCAAATATTTTACAGAGTTTGACTCTATCAATAAAAGAAAAGGTACAACTGCAACAAAAGAATTCTGCGTTCTTAATATTCATGATTAAGCGGCTGCTCTGCTCAGCACCTCTCGGAAGATTTTGTACAATATGAAATACCTTCCAGAGCTGAGCATCATTCTGAGCTTCAGCATTACCTCATTTTCATCAAGATAGATGTAAATGTGATTATTTTAAATGACTAGAGCTTTTCCAAGCATTTAGCTTTTAAAACTCAGAAGAGACTTAATCAACTGTTTTCCCATTTTATATCACCAACGTCTCTTATTCTGCATAGCTCAGAAGTCAAGCTGAGCTTGAATTAAAATCCAGTTTTCCAGGCTGTTACTGAAAGATAAAAAGACTAATTGGTTTACAGCTTCCTCAAAGCCTGTATACCACAGGTTGAGTTTCTGATGTTTAATCATTTATGTTACTGTATAGTGCCTATCCTATTACTGACAAACCCAAACCTTCTATGGGCTGTTTTCTCTTAGTGCCTGTGATCTCACCACAGCAAATCACCATTTCACCATAAGCATCTTTTTATTATTAGTTGGAGATCCCATACTATGCCACTAGTTGCTGCAAATCCATTTGGCATTAATGACATATACTCCATAGCCATTCTGCTGTGAGTTAGCAATGAATAAATCCGTTAAAATGAAGGGTTGCTGAACTTCCTGCATTACTGTGTGAGGAGCTTTGCCAGCTTGCTCCACAGAGAAACTGGTGAAAATTATTAAAAGCAAACTAACTCAAAGCCTCTGGAAATGGTCCTAAAGGCCTACAGCAAATGAAGAAATAATCCCAGCACTTTGGGAGGCCGAGGCGGGTGGATCATGAGGTCAGGAGATCGAGAGCATCCTGGCTAACATGGTGAAACCCTATCACTACTAAAAATACACAAAAATTAGCCAGGAGTGGTGGAGGGCACCTGTAGTCCCAGCTACTCAGGAGGCTGAGGCAGGAGAATGGCATGAATCCAGGAGGCAGAGGTTACAGTGAGCCGAGATTGTGCCACTGCACTCCAGCCTGGGCGACAGAGCGAGACTCTGTCTAAAAAAAAAAAAAAAAAAAAAGAGGCTGGGTGTGGTGGCTCATGTCTGTAATCCCAACACTTTGAGAGGCCAAGGCAGGCAGATCACGAGGTCAGGAGATCGAGACCAACCTGGCTAACATGGTGAAACCCCATCTCTACTGAAAATACAAAAAATTAGCTGGGCATGGTGGCAGGCACCTGTAGTCCTAGCTACTCAGGAGGCTGAGGCAGGAGAATGGCGTGAACCCAGGAGGCGGAGCTTGCAGTGAGCCGAGATCACGTCACTGCACTCCAGCCTGGGCTCCGTCTCAAAAAAAAAAAAAAGAAAACCTACAACAATTTGGCAAGAAATATGAGAGTCTCTGGTATTTGAACCAAGACTACTCTCCCCTTCCCCTTTCCCAGCTTAATGAGGCATAGACTTTGCATCATGTTGTCATACCCAAGAAGATGGGGATCCCTCTGCCTCTAGCTCCCAGTGGAGAGGGCTTTCTTCCCAGGAGGAGCAGGACTTAAGAATTTCTCATCTTGTCCACAGCTCTCTGTTGCTGAGGTTAAGCAGTGGGTGTGTTCAATCAGAGTGGGGGCTCCCTTCCTCCTATCCCCCACTTATGGAGTAGAGACTGTACCTTGGACAGGCACATTAAAAGCACTGGGGCCCCAGTCACCCTTGCTGCAGTTCATGAGTTGGTGGTTCCATGCCACTAAAAACAAGCTCAGGCTGTGGCATTTGCCCTCCACCAAGCACTCAGATCCTGGAGCACAGCTGTCACTCAGAAAGCAACTTGTCTTTGTCTTCATCCCCAGCTCTAGAACCCTGGCTTAGAGATTTTGCCTGGGGAAAGAAGCAAGCTATAAAACAACTCTCAATCTCTCCGAAAGGAAACTGACATCATTTGCAACACACTGTGGAGAAGCACAAGCCAAAGGGCACTCTCAGGAGCAGTGGAGACTGTGGTGAAAGGCACTTGGGAGGCACATTTGTGAAGTTAATGAAGATAGAGCCTAGACTGTGGGTTGCCTAGGAGAGAACCAGAGAGAACCAGAATTTGACAGCTGGAAGGAGCCCTCATAGGGTGAAAACAATTATCAAGGACTGACCACAGAAATCATTCCTTTAAAGGGACTACAATTTGGGGTGAATTAGTTTACAAAGATATTTATGCCCCCAGGGTACTTTTTAAAACAATAAAGCAATCAGCCAGCAATTAGTGGAGTTCAATAGCTGGGTGTGGTCAGAGAAGGAAAGAAAAAGAATCCTAGCAATCCTATGGTCATCCCAGGGTAACTGTAGTCATCCCCAAAGCCATGCCTCCCTGAGGAGCAACATTGGAGGCTTAACAATGTGTGTGTGTGTGTGTGTGTGTGCGTGCGCACGCACGCTTGTGTGTTCACATAAAATTTCACTAAAATAACCCAGCTGGTTAAGAAAAAAAAAAAAGCAAGCAAATAATAATAATAGCCCAGGAGAGGGAAGTCTAGTGTTCAGAATTGCTACAGTATATGACATATTTTGGATGCTTGTCCCCTCCAAATCTTAGGTTAAAACTTGATCCCCAATGTTGTTGGAGTTTTGGCCTAGTGGGAGGTTCTTGGGTGATGGGGGTAGATCCCTCATGAATGGCATGGTCCCTTTTCTTTGTAATGAGTGGGTTATCACTCTATTAGTTCATTTAAGAACTGATAGTTGAAAAGAGCCATACCCTTCTCTCACCTCTTCCTTTCTTACATGTGACGTGCCTTCTTCCCCTTCCTGAAGCCCTAACCAGAAGTAGATGCTCATGCCATGCTTCTTATACAGCCTGCAGAACAGTGAGCCAAATAAACCTCTTTTCTTTATAAATTACCCACCCTCAGGTATTCCTTTAGAGTAATGCAAATGAACTAATACAATATATTATCTAAAATGCCCCATTTCCAACAAAAAATTATGCAAAGAAACAGGAAAGCATGACCCATACACAGGAAAAAAGCAGGCAACACAAACTGCCTATGAGAGCAACCAGATGTCATATTTAATGGGAAAATATTTCGAAATTGCCACCAAAAATGTTGGAGATAAATGCTCGGTGCCGCAAAGTGAAACCAGCACTCAGGCAAAAGTTTTTGCAGCAAGGCAACTTACTTCTGCAGAAGGGTGCTGCTCACGTCAATCACAATTGTAAGAGCATACTGAATAAAGGAAAGCAGGGGTTTTTATTCCTAATGCAATCCCTACATCTGTGTCACACCCCCATGGGCTGGGGTCAGACTGCACAATCTAAACTGACCTGATGGGCTATTTGTGAATATTTTCCCAAATAAGGAAGGGAAGGGGAATGTGAGTTACAGTGGTGGGATGTGCAATTTCAGCGGGAGGAATGGGTGTAGAGCAGGTAGCCAAGGGAACAGATGTGTTATTGATTAGAACTGACAGGAAGGTTGTTTATAGTAACTAGGGGCAAGGAGGCATGGAGAACAAGAAAGTTGAGTTTGAGAACAAAGAACAAGGAAGTTAACAGGCTAAACATTTGAAGAGGAATAAATTTATTGTATCCTACAATTTCCCCCCTCTTAATTTTTATAGTCCTTCCTCTTCAAACCTTTTTAAGATGTCTTGGCTTTGCTGTTCGACTTGATCCTCTAAAAGGAACAACTTATCTGAATAAAGTGGAGGAGAGCTAAGGGAGGCTTTAGTAAATACTGTTTCTATAAGCCTTTGTACTAGCCCATGGATGCATGGTATGACACAACACCCTACAAGAATGAGTACACCTATTACAGCTGCAAGAGAAGTAAGCACTGAGGCTATGATTCCTTTCCATTTACCAAACCACCTTTGTAGCCATCCTAAGAAAGGGTTATCAACTCCAGAATTTTTAGCTAATTCATTGGATAAAGAGGTAAGTCTCTGTAAGGCCCTTGTTATGTTCCCATTGGGGGCAGTATTGTTTGGGATGAAGGTATAACATTGAGTTTGAATTATAATGCAAACTCCCCCTTTTTCAGCTAACATCATGTCTAGGGCCATTTCCCAAACCATCTGGCTAGTAGGCCCTAACTGGTCAGCTATTACTTTGACGGCATCTCTAGTGTAATTAATAAATCGTTGCTGGTTATAATAGATGTAATTTATCCAATTTACATTTTTATTAATAGTTACTCATGGAAATATTGATTCAAATCCTACAGCTATTTGGTCTGGGCTTTGAATTTATCAGGTACTCCCCATGGGACTATAATTGCATCTAAATAAACTTGAGAGTCAAAAGACCCATAAAGGGCTTCTCTTATTTTACAGTGTTGTGGTTTTTCTTTTTCTGGTTGATGAAATGCCAGGGTGAAAGGGATAGCCAATTAGACAAGAGCACAAGTACCACTCCAGTTACTTGGCAGAGTGTCCAGTAAGGGTCTGCCAAAATACCATCATACATCTGCTTGAGGATTGCTAAGGGCAGACTGATGGGTAAGCTCCTAGAAGGGCTTAAGCTCACTGCATCCTGTTAAGCTTCCAAGGAATGCCAAGTTTTCCTCTTGTTGTGAGAGACACAAGGTGAAATTGACGTTGGGAAATGGAAGCTGGATGGCCTTCGGGGGCTGACCTGCAAGGTGTTGGATTTCAGGATAGAGCAGAAAGAGAGCTTGTCATTATTTATTGTCCCAAGCTGTAGAATCCTGGAAGAAAGCTAACATGCAGCCCATGCTTGGTTGACTGGGGCACCATCCCAGTTGAAAGGGGACAATCTGGGCCTCTGGCTGGCCATGCACACAAGCGTAACAATTGCTTTTGTTTAATGTGTGGACAGAATATTTGATCCATTCCAACCAGGCATTTGCATCCTGATATCCTGTTTCGATTGCTAAAGTTTGCCTTAGATCATTTATTTCTACAATATCTACTTTAGTCACATCATTGGGTATAGAGGAGATAGCAGTTTGATTAGAAGGCTTAGAAGGAGAAGAGAGGAAAGGGGGTGAGGAGGATGAGGGATTAATAAAATGTATTTCAAAAGACCCTAGGAGGTCTGTGCCAGCCAAGTTGGCTCCCATGCTGTAGAAGCGGCTCAAAGTAGGTCTGGGGTCGGTAGAGGTGGAAGTGAGAATAGAAATTTGCACTGGATTACATTGGTTATACTGGCAATTGGGGTGGGATGTGCTTTCTTTAGTAAAGTGAATGTATGGTTTTAAGGATACACAACCACCTGTCAATGAGGTCTAGCCTTGATATTCGGTTGTCTGCAGAACATCATTCCTGCTATGGCAGACCTGTTTCTCTGTATTTGTTAAACAGCAAGAGTCTTGGTAGGGGGAGCCTCTTATTTTAAAGGGGCAGAGATACTTTTCTGAGGCTGAGAGTTGCCTTTGACTTTGAAGATCTCTACAGGGTATTACTAAACAAGCATCAAACGTAATAATTTTGGGTGAGTTTGATTTAGTTACATTGATAACAAGGTGGTCGGCAATAGGATGAGAAAAGAAGAAAGAGTAATAGAATAGACGAAAGAGAGTTAAACTTAGCTTTAGTTTGAGTGGGTTTTCCCCTGGGACAATGGCCCATGACTGCGGAGGGTGGTGGTGCTTTCTTGACTCAGGTGTGATGGGTCCATCGTTTTTCTGCTGTCAGGACTGTGGTTTCAGTGGTTAGAAGCACCAGGTAAAGTCCTTCCCAGGCCATCTCAAGTTTTTCTTCTTTCTAGCTTTTGATGAGGACATGATCCCCAGGCTGATGTTGATGTACTGGGAACTCCAGGGGCGGCGCCTGTGTTGGAGACCTTTGGTTTTAAAAAAAGAGAAAGTAGAGGAGAGACCAAGTATGTAATTCCCGAGGAATTGATCTTTTGTTTCAAATGTAGGAATGCCAGCAGTGGAGTGTAAATAAGGCAATCCACAGAGCATCTCATAAGGAGAAAGGCCAATATCTTTCCAAGGAGCAGCTCGGATTCTTAATAAGGCAATAAGAAGACATTTGGTCCATGGCAACTGAGTCTCTAGAACTAATTTGGTTATGTGGTTCTTTAAGGTCTGATTCATCCTTTCTACTCTTCTTGACGAAGGTGGGTGCCAAGGAGTATGATATTCCCATCTAATGTCTAGGGCTTGGGATAGCTTTTTAATGATACGTGCTGTGAAATGGGTTCCATTGTCTGAATTAATATTTTCTATTGGTCCAAACCTGGGCACTATCTTTTCAGTTAATGCTTTAACTACATTATTGGCCATTGCATTTGAAAAGGGAATAGCTTCAACCCAATGAGTGAGGTGATCTGCTGTTACTAATAAATACTTTAGGTGACCAATTGGGGGCATTTCAGTGTAGTCAATTTGAACACTTTGGAATGGTCTTAGCCCTGGATCCCTCCCCGCAAGGGGTGATTCCTTTATAACTTGTTTGTTGGGTTTTTTTACATATGAAGCAACTATCTTTAATCTGGCTACAGTATAAATTCCTAAACACCCATAAACCCTGAGAACTGCATCACACTAGCTTGGGGTCCCCGATGGGTCCCTTGATGCAGATGGGACAGGATTTCCCTCATGACGAGTTTGGATAGTATTTCTCATTGATCTGGTAACACCCATTTTCCTTCTGAGTTTTCTTTGGCTCCTATTCTTATTAATTTTTCCTTTTCTGCAGCAGAGAAGAGAGAGGTTGCAGCAGGGGGAGGAAGACAAGGAGTTAAGGGAAAGACAGGTGTTTCAGATAAAACAGCAGCCTGCTTAGCTACTTGATTTGCAAGGTTATTTCCCCAACTTGTAAAGGAAAAGTCTTTTGGTGTCTGGGGACGTGTACAATGGCTATTTCTTCTGGCAACTGGAGATTGTTTAAAACATAGATGATTAGCTCTTCATGGGCAAGATTTTGGCCTTTAATATTAATAAGACCTTGCTCAGGCCAAATTTTTCCAAATGTGTGTGCTACTCCAAAGGCATACTTAGAATCAGTATAAATAGTTTCTTCCTTGTTCTGTAAGTGTTTTAAAGCCTGGCTGAGTGCAAATAGTTCACAAGCTTGGGCAGATCAACTATTGGGCAACCTTTCTGACTCTATTTCTTCAAGAGTTTCTCCATCAATTACTGAATACCCATTATGCCTTTCTCCTTTAATTACTTGGGAGAAACCATCTATAAATAAGCATCGCCCCATTTTGAAAGGGGTCTCTCCTAGATCTGGCCTGACCTTCATTTGGTAGTCAATTAAATCTAAACATAGGTGTTCTCTTTTTAGATTTGGGTCTCCTGTCAAGAAACCTGCTGGATTGAGTGAATTATCAGTAGTTAAGGTTAAATCATCTTTTTCTAGTGGAATAGCTTCATATTTTAATTTTTCAAGATTCAATTTCAGTATTTCAAGATTCTGGAGTCAGTGAGCACCTTCCTGCTTTTTTATTTAAAGTAGCTCTAACTTGGTGGGGTATGCTTACAGTTAATTTTCCCCCAAAGGTTAATTTTCTGGTTTCTTCAACTAATACTTCTGTAGCTCCAACAGATTGAAAGCATTGAGGCCATCTACAGGTAACTGGGTGTAAAACTTTTGATAGGAAGGCTATGGGCTGCCATCGGCCACTGTGCTCTTGAGTGAGCACCCCTAAAGCTACCCTGTTATTTATGTTAACAAAAAGATGAAATGGCTTTTCTAGGGAAGGTAAGGCTAAAAAACCTGATCAACTTCCTCAGAAGTCCACAGGAGATGGTCCAGCTTCCACTAGGTAAGCTTTTCGTATAAAAGTTTACTTTTTAGGGCATATGAGTCAATCTGTGAGTGGCAGTATCCAATAATCCTAAAATTTTCTGAGTTCTTGCTTAGTTTGAGGCAGGGATAAGGACATGATGCCTTCAACTCACTCAGGCCCTATCCTTCACTTACCTCCACTGATAAAAGTGGCCTAAATATTTAACTTCAGGCTCCACATACTGAAGCTTTCCCTTTGAGACCCATAGCCCCTCGAACTCCAGATGGTTAAGAATATGTGTAGAGAAGCCAGCTACTTTCTTTACATCTTCACCAGATATAAGAATATCATCCACATACTGGAGCAGGCATATCTGCTTTGGGATGACAACTTTTTCTAACATTTGTTCTAGATTTGGCCAAAAAGATTTGGGGAGTCTGTGAACCCTTGAACTCTACTGATACTGTTGTTTTTGCCCTGAATGGGGATCCTCCCACTCAAAAGAAAATATGTCTCGGCTGTCTTCAGCCAAGGGGCATGCCCAGAAGGCATCCTTTAAGTCTATTACTGTAAACCACTGATAATTATATGGAATTTTGCTGAGAATGGTGTATGGGTTGGGGACAACAGGATGAATAGTCTGGACTATTTGACTGATGGCTCTAAGATCTTGCACCAGTCGGTATGACCCATCTGCTTTCTTGACTGGCAATACTGGAGTGTTATAAGAGGACATACAGGGTACAAGGGAGTCCATCTTTAATAAGACTTTCGATTATAGGCTTTAACCCTATTCTGCCCCCTAGGGGAATGGGGTATTGTTTCCTCCTCACTACTTCCCCAGTGGGTTTTTAGCTTAATGTGGCTTGGAGCAATTCGGAGTTTATCTAGGTTTCTCTCCCTTGACCAGACACTGGGATTACTGTATTTTTCATCTGCAGTGGAGAGTAGGTTTAATGAGGCAAGAAATCCTTTAGGGTGAACTTGTAGGCCTATGCCTAATTTCAGCATTAAGTCTCTTCCCAATAGATTAGTTCTTGCCTCAGGGATCAATAAAAATTGGATATGAGTCAATCGATCTTGGTATTTAACTTCTGTATTTCTAAGATTTTTGCCTTAAATCCTTCTCCTTTTACCCCAGAGACTAAAAGTTCTTCTGAAGAGCAGGCAATGTTAGGTGGAGGGAAACAAATGGAGAAGCGAGCCGCTCCTGAATCGACTAAAAAGATGATAGGCTCCTTTTTGGGTCCCACCTCTAAATTTATCAAGGGCTCCTGGTGGGATTTGAAGCAAAAGAGACAGAGCCCCTGACTCCCCTATTCTTCCTCAAAAGTCATGAGTGGAAGGGCTTCTTTCTCCCTTTCCAATTTAGGACATTCTCTCTTGAAGTGGCCTGACCTTCCACATTTGTAGCACCTATCCTGTCTCTCTCTCAGTCCTGGGGTTCTTTAGCTTTGTTCCCCCATATCTTTAGAGGGTCTGGTAGATGAGGGGCTGGGTCCTCTAGATGGAGGCTTGGGTCCTTTAAACAGGGGTCTGGACCCTTTATAGTTTCTGGCCCCCTGGAAGCTATATTTAGAAATGTGTGGGTTTGGAGCCATCTGCTGGAAAGTGGATAACATGAGTTTTGCCTTTTGTTTTTGCTTTTCTTTGTCTCTCTTTATGTACACTTTTGGAGCTTCCCTAAGAAGTTCACTCAGAGATCGGTTTTCCCAATTTTCTAATTTTTGTAACGAAATATCTGGCCAACTTTTAGTGACAAAATGGAGCTTTAACATTCCCAAGGGGATCTTCTAAATTTAGGTCTGCATATTGTCTCATTTGGTCCTTTAGTCTGTCTAGAAATTTCATAAGCCCCTCATCTTTTTCCTGTTGTGACACAAGAATCAAGTGCTTTAGAGAGCTTTTGGGTTCGGGGTACTGATTCCCTAATTCCTTTTATTATCGTGTCCCTTAGGTCTTGCATATTTTCCCAGTGAGCCACATTATTATTGTTCCCCCGGGGGTCTTGGGTGGGAAACTTCTGATCTGCAGTAGGAACGTTTTGACCGGGAGGGTGTTCATGTTCCCAAATTGCCATAGCAGGCCTATGGATCATGCTTCTTTCTTCCCCCGAAAAGAGGATGCCTAGGATGGGCATTAACTCAATGCAAGTGTATAATTGAGATCCCAAGAATTGATCAACTTGATCTGCCACCCATAAGGGTCATCAAACAATGGCTTAAGTTCCTTCTTCAAAGTTTGGACCTCCAAACTGGTTAAGGGAGCATTCACAAAGCCAATAGCTTCCCCTTCTTGTGGCACCTCCTTTAAGGGGAAGAGATTTGGGGCTGACTCCTTAGATGTGGAGGGAAATGGGAAATTTTGGATAGCCTTTGTCCATTGTTCTATATCACATTGGAGTCCTTTTAGGGAAGGGTACTTGGGCTGAGAAGTAACAGGCTCATGGGATAATTCCCAGAAATCAGGATTGTAAGGAGGAGGCATAATGTGAGCAGGGGAAGGATCTGGAGCAGGATCTGGGATGGCAGCAGCTGCCTGAGGGGAAGGGTTAGGGGCACTGAGCAGGGGAAGATGGTCTAGGGGATCCCATGTGCTGGAGTCTTTAGGCACAGGAACTGGCTTTTCCAGCTCTTCATTTTGAGATTCTAGATTGAGTTTTTCCCTAGTTGTCTTTAAGGGAAAAAGGAGAATGGGTCCCTGACTCCAAACAAAGAGCATAGTCCAGTTCTTCTTGAGAAACTAGGCTTTTATCATTTACATATTAAATCAGAAGTTGACACACCACATCCTCATTCAACCCACACATCGTCCAGAAGATTGGGGGTTTGAGGATGGGTCCCTGAGTCCAAATAAAACAGCAATATTTTATCATTTGTTGCTTTTTCTTCATGTTTAGTTCTCTCATTATCTTTCTAATATTTTAACATGAGACCCGGGGACTATCAGAGGGAATATCTTTATTGCTATCTTTATCCCTTTTACTCCCTGTCTTTCTTGGGGTATTTCCAATGTTGAGTCCTAGTTAGGCTCAATCCCTCATATTAGAGATTTCTTGCCTATCCTTCTCTGGAGGTTTATTAAGGCTCTAGCCCTCGTATTAGTGATTTCTTGCCTATCCTTTAGCCCCACCTGCTGGAGGCTTCTTATACCCTTCTTTCACTTTGTCCACTCTGGCCACTTCCCTGAGGGGAATTTAGGTCCGTCATAGCGTTGGTGTGCCAGTATAAACCCCACAGCAGGATCCTCCCTAAGCTATATGAGGTGACCACAGAACTGCAGATAGGAGCCACTCACTCTGCACAGCAGTAGTGCTTAGTACCATCCACACAAGCAGCACTGCAAGCAGTGGTGCTTGTGATCATCCACACGCACTTTCAACCTCCAGAATATCCTGACCACCAAGGAAATACTTTGTCACCCCAGCGACACTTCTTACCTTGGTCTGTGCACAGAGTTACCTGGTCTCTGTGCTGTTGCAAGCCTTTTTCTCCCTGCATTGCTGAGAGTCCGGGTTTATTCATTGCACTGGGTAGGTCCCAATCCCTCACCCTGCGGCCACTGCAACAAGACAGTGGGACGCATCTCCTCTTGAGAGGTGACAGGAAACCCCCTTCTCAGAGGAGAATGGGAATCCTGGACGAGCCCCCAGATTTGTTGGAGATAAATGCTCAGTGCTGCAAAGTGAAACTAGCACTCAGGCAAAAGTTTTCTCAGCAAGGCAACTTACTTCTACAGAAGGGTGCTGCTCATGTCAACCATGATTGCAGGAGCACACTGAACAGAGGAAAGCAGGGATTTTTACTCCTAATGTAATCCCTACCTCTGTGTCACTCCCCCATGTGCTGGGGTCAGACTGCACAATCTAAACTGACCTGGTTGGCTATTTGTGAATATTTTCCCAAATAAGGAAAAGAAGGGGGATGTGAGTTACAGTGGTGGGACATGCAGTTTTGGCAGGAGGAATGGGTGCAGAGTGGGTACCCAAGGGAACAGATGTGAGTTATTGATTAGAACTGATGGGAAAGTTATTTACAGTAAACAGTGGCAAGGAGGCATGGAGAACAAGAAAGTTGAGTTTGAGAACAAGGAACAAGGTAGTTAACAGGCTAAACTTTTGAAGAGGAATAAATTTATTGTGTCCTACAAAAAACGTCTTCATAGAACTTAACAAAAGCATGAATATAGAGGTAAAGGAAGGTATGATGACACTGTTGCATCAGATACAGAGTATAAAAAAAGAGATAGAAATTGTAAAAAAGATCCAAAGGCTGAGTGTGGTGGCTCATGCCTATAATCCCAGCACTTTGGGAAGACAAAGCAGAAGGATTGCTTGAAATCAGGAGTTCAGTATCAGCCTAGACAACATAGTAAACCTCATTTCTACAAAAATAAATTAGCCCAACATGGTGGCATGCAGCTGTAGTCCCAGCTACTTGGGAGGCTGAGGTGGGAATATTGCTTGAGCCCAGGAGTGTGAGGCTGCAGTGAGCTATGATCACACCACTACACTCCAGCCTAGGCAACAAAATGAGACTACATCTCTTAAAAATAAAATGAACCAAATGAAAATTCTGGAACTGAGTAGCTCAGTGATTGAAATAAAAAAATTCAACATCGGGGGCTCAGCAGTAGATTTGAACTGGCAGAAGAATTTTCAAATTTAAAGATAGATCAACAAAGATTAAGTAAGCTGGAGAACAGAGAGAAAAAAAGATGGACAGAAATTAACACAGACTTAGATAAATATGAGACACCATTAAATGCACCAATATATGCATAATGGGAATATCAGAGGGAGAGGAGAAGGAGAAGAGAGGAAAAAAATTCAAATAAATAATGGCAGGCAACCTCACAATTTTATTGAAAAAGAATAATCTATATAGCCAGGAAGCTCAATGAACTTCAAATAGGATAAACACAAAGAAATACATAAACAGATATATCATACTAAAGATGATAAAAGTCAAAGACAAGGAGAAAATCTTGAAAGCAGCAAAAGAACATCTCATTCCTTATAAAGGAAGCTCAATGAGATTAACACTCAATTTGTCAGTGAAAACAATGGTGATCAGAAGACAGTGGAATGGTATATTCAAAGTGCTCAAGAGAAAACAAAACCCTTGTTAACCAATAAACATATACCTCTAAACTATTTTTTAAAAGTGAAGGAGAAATACAGACTTTCAAAGATAAGAAAACTGAATTTGTTGACAGCATACCTATCTTACAAAGCATGCTAAAGGAAGTTCTTCAGGCAGAAAGCAAGTGACCCCAGATGGTAATTTGAATAGAAAAACAGAGTACCAGTAAAGGTAATTATCTAAGTACAAAAAACAGTATAAATGCACATTTTTGTCTCTTTCTTGTCTTAATGAATGCAAAAAGCAATTGCATAAATAATATGTAAATAAGGTATTGTTGGACCTATAACATATAGAAATGTAACATAAGCATAATGTATTTACTAATAACAGCACAAAGAGATGAATGGAATCGAAGATGTATTGGCCAAGGAAGTGAGTACAGATGATAAAGTAATAATTATAACACTGTATCTTTTGGTCTGCAATATGTATAATAATAGATGTAATATGTAAAATAATAATATTACAAAAAGGGAAAAAGTAAATAGAGCTAAGTATCAGTAAAGTTTTTATGTAATCACTATAATTAAGCTGGCTTAATATTGAAGGTGATTTTGGTAAGTTAAGATGTATATGGTAAACCCTAGAGCAACTATTAAAATAAAACATACTAAATAGTAAAAAAAAATTAAAGAAATTAGAATGCTACATTAGAAAGTATCCACTTCATACAGTAGAATTTAGTGAACAATGAAGAGAAGAACAAAAAGGCATAAGACACATACCTCAGTGTTCTCCAGAGAGACAGGACCAATAGTATATAGTTACAGATATAGACAGAGACATATGAGAGAGGGTTTATTAGGGGAACTGGCTCAAACAATTATGGAAGCTGAGAAGTCCCACGACAAGTTATGTGCAGGCTGGAGACCCTGGGATGCTGGTGGTGTGGCTCAGTCCAGTTCCAAAAGCCTCGGAATTAGGGAAGCTGATGGCTCAATTCTCAATCTGAGTCGAAGGCCCGAGAACTTGGGGTGGCAGAGGGCGGGGTGCTGGTTTAAGTCCTGGAGTTCCAAGACTGAAGAGCCTGGGGTTCTGATGTCCAAAGACAGGAGGAGAAAGTCTGTCCCAGCTCCAGGAGAGACAAATTCACCTTTCATATTTTTGTTCTATGCGGGCTGCCAGCTGGTTGGATGGTGTCTGCCACATTGAGGGTGGATCTTTTCCACCTGTCCACTCAAATTCACATGCCAGTCTCACAGACACACCCCAAAAGAATACTTTAAAATCTCTCTAAGTATTCCTTAATCCAGTAAAATTGAAACCTAAAATAAACCATCACAGAAAGCAAAATGTAAAATGGCAGACATAAATCCAACTACGGTCACGCATTGTTTAGCAACATTCTGAGAAATTTATTATTAGGTGATTCATTGTGCAAATGTCATAGAATAGATTTACACAAACCTAGATGGCTACTACACACTAAGCTATATGGCATAGCCTGTTGCTATTAGGCTACAAACTTGTACAACTTGTTACTATACTGAGTACTGTAGGCTGTTGTAACATGATATGAGCATTTGTGTATCTACACACAACAGCTTGCAGGACTGCAAGTTGCTCTGGATGAGTCACGATGTGAATGGTAGTGAATGTGAAGGCCTAGGACATTACTATACACTACTGTAGACTTTATCAACTCTGTATGCTTAGGCTACACTAAATTTATTTTTAAATTTTTAATCATAAATAAAACTTAGTTTACTGTAACTTTTTTAGTTTACAAACTTGTACACTTTTTTAACTTTTTGACTTTTTTATAGTAACATTTAGCTTAAAACACATGTTGTATAGCTGTACAAAAATATTTTCTTTCTTCATATGTTTAGAAGAAATTTTTTACTAAACTTTTTCTAACCTAAAATTTTTTTTTGTTAAAAACTAAGACACAAACATACATATTAGCCTAGGCCTATACAGAGTCAAGATTATCAATGTCACTGTCTTCCACCTCCACATCTTGTGCCACTGGGAGGTCTTCAGGGGCAATAACAGGCATGGAACTCTCATCTCCTGTGATAATAATGCCTTCTAATCCTGAAGGACCTTCTGAGGCTCTTCTTGAGAAGGTGTCACTCTTTTCAGAAATATGGCCATGGTGATTTGCTTGGTTTGTTTCTTTTTTTCATCTTAGATTTGGTTGTAAGCAGATAACACACCATGAACATTGCTCTTTATTAATGAAAACCTTTCAGTGTTGGGGTTCATGTTTTCAGTTTTTTAAGGAGTGTGTTGGGGTCTGCAAAAGCTCCTGCTAAAGCTTTCACTATAAATTTTTTGAGGGTTCTTCTTTTACTTCTCCTGTAATTATCTTTCCTTTTGCTTCTTCTTCAGCTATCTGTTCCTCCTGCAGTTCCAACAACTTCTTGTTAGCCAATTCCTCATGAATTATCTCTAGGAGCTCTTCAATATCATCCTGACACACACCCAGGTTTAAGTTGTTTGTCATCTCAACGACAGCCTTGTTGATTTTTGTAACCTCCTCATCCTTTGCAAATCCTTTGATGTCATGGTTGAAACTTTTGAATGTTTTCTTCCAGGTACCATTTATATACTCCTTGGTGACATCACCCTAAACGAAAGCAAGGTTCTTGATGCAGTCATAGATGTTGTAATTCTTCCAGAATTGCATCAGTGTCTTCTTCAGTTACAGCAATAGCCTGGGCAAAGGTCCTCCTCAGGTAGAAAGGCTTAAAAGCTGCTATACTTTCTCAATCCTTTGATTGGATCAAAGAGGTGGTGTTTGTAGGGAGAAACACTACTTTGATATTGGAATAAAGATCACCAATAAGAGGAGAATGTGCAAGAGCATTATCAACAGTAAGTAAAATTTTGAAAGTTATGTTATTTTTCAGACAGTACTTTTCCATTTTGCTGGCATAGCAATTCAAGATGGCACCTTAGAAGTGGAACTGGGTCATCTGTGACTTCTTACTCCTCCTGTAGTGCACTGGCAGTGTGTGCTTTTTAATATGCTTGAAGCCCTGGAGCTCTCAGTGTGACAGATCACAAAGGGTTTCAATTTGTAGCCTGCAGCATTGCCCCCAAACAAGACTATGATCCTGTCCTTAAAAGACTTGAACCTGGCATTGACTTAGCTTCCTTATGAATGAAAGTCTTTTCAGGCATTTGTGTGCAGAATAGGGAGATTTCATCCATATCAAAGATTTGCTCTGGCAAGTTATTTTCTTCTGCAATCAGCTTATCTAGAGTTCCAAAAATTCTTCAGCTGCCTTCATATCAGCACTCACAGACTCACCACTCACTTTCACATTATGTAATGAATAATAATTCTTGAGTCATTTAAACTCCTGAGCTAGCAGTAAATTCAATGTCATAGTCGGGTCCAGTCTTTTCCTTCAATATCACGAACAGACTTTTTGCTTTGGTTATGATTATCATGGTGCTGAGAGGAGTATGCTTCCATATCTGATCTTCAATCTAAGACATTAGAAGTTTCTCCATATCTGATATAGGATCATCTCAAATTTTGTTAGTCTCATTGGCTTTGATGAAGCAGATCCTTTAACAGCCTTTAACACTTTGTCCTTGTTCTTCAAAATGTTAGCTATGGTGGAATAGGACATGCCTGATTGGTGAGCAATAATCATCACTGATTTTCCACCTTCATAGTCCTTAATCACTTTTAATTTTGTTTCCAGGTCAATCATTTGATGTGGCCTCTTAATGGCAACATTATTCATGATTTTTGTATACTTAGGAATCATAATGAACAAAACAACACAAGATTAAATCAAGCACAAGAGAAAATGGTACAAGCAAAAATGAGGTAAATATGAGATGGATAACACTGCTGCTGGCATGACATAACATACTGTTTTACAGTAAACTTTTTTATATGTAGAAATACACTCTAAAACGTATAGTGTAGCTGGCATGGTGGCTCATGCCTGTAATCCCAGCACTTTGGGAGGCCGAGGTGGGCAGATCACCTGAGGCCAGGAGTTCGAGACCAGCCTGGCCAACATGGTGAAACCCCATCTCTACTAGAAATACAAAAAATTAGCTGAGTGTGGAGGCAGGCACCTGTAATCCCAGTTACTCGAGAGGCTGAGGCATGAGAATCACTTGAGGCATGAGCCCCGGAGGCAGAGGTTGCAGTGAGCCAAGATCATACCATTGCACTCCAGCCTGGGCAACAGAGCAAAAAAAAAAAAAAAAAAAAAAAGTATAGTATAGTAACCAGTAACACAGTCATTTATTATTATCTAGTATTATGTACTGTACATAATTGTATGTGTTATACTTTTATATGACTGGTATCACAGTAGTTTACTCCGGCATCACCACAAACATGTGCATTGAATGATTGACCTGGAAACATGTGCATGTTTGTGGTGATGCTGGATTAAGCTACTGTGATACCCATCACATAAAGGTATAACACACACAACATTACAGTCGCTATGATGTCAGTAGGTGTTAGGGATTTTTTTAGCTCCATTATAATCTTGTGAAACAACTGTCATATATGTTGTCTGTCATTGACCAAAATGTCATTGTGCAGCACATGATTGCATATCAATAATAGCATTAAATATGGATGAATGAAACAATTGAATCAAAAGGCAGAGATTGGTAGACTATTAAAAATATGATCCAACTATAAGCTGCCTACAGGAGACACATTAGACTCAAAGTACAAATACATTGAAAGTAAAAGAATGAAAAAATATCATGCAATAGCAACCACAAAAAAGTTGGAGTGGCTATATTAATACCAGAAAAAATAGACATTAAAAAGTGTTACTAGAGATAAAGAGGGATATTTGACAATGATAAAAAGATAAATCCACTAGGAAGATTTAACTACTATAAACATATATGTGCCTAATAGCAGAGTACCAAAATACATGAAGCAAAAACAATCAGACGATGGAGAAATAGACCAACAATATGAGTTGAAGACTTTAATACTCCTCTTTCAATAATGTATAGAACAACTATGCAGAAGATCAAAATGAAAATAGATGACTTGAACAATACTATAAGCCAACCTGACCTAGCCATCCATAGAACACTCTATCTAACAACAACAGAATATACACTCTTCTAACATGCACAGGGAACATTTTCAAGATGGAACATAAGCTAGATCATAAGGCAAATCTCAATAAATTAAAAAGGACAGAAATCTCACAGAGTACATTCTCCCACCAAGGGAATGAGATTAGAAATCAATAGTGGGAAAAGCCTCAGCCTGTCATGGTGGCTCATGCCTGTAATTTCACTATTTGGGAGGCTGAGGTGGGAGGATTGCCTGAAGCCAGGAGTTTGAGACAAATCTGGGCAACATAGCAAAACTTTATCTCTAAACATTTTTTTAAAAAATTAGCCAGGCATGGTGGTGAGTATCTGTAGTAGCAGCTACTTAGGAGGTTGAGGTGGGAGGATTGCTTGAGCCCAGGAGTTCGAGGGATGCAGTGACCTATGATGGCACCACCACTGCACCCCAGACTGGACAGCGGAGCAAGACTGTGTCTCTAAAATAAATAAGTAAATAACTAATGAAAAAATTTTAAAATAGGGAAAAAATCCAAAACCTACAAATATGTGGAACTTAACACACACCTAAATAACCAATGGGTCATAGAAGAAATCAAAGATGGGATCTGAAAATACCTTGAGATTAATAAAAATAAAGGTACAACATGCCAAGATGCGGAAAAGCAGTGCTTAGTGGGAAGTTTATAGCTGTAAGTGACTAGATAAAGAAGAAGGAACTCAAACTAATAACTTAACCTTCCATTTTAATGAAATAGAGAAGTGCAAACTAAATCTAAACAAGCAGAAGAGAGAAAATAATAAAAATCAGAGTGAAAATTAATGAAATAGATAATAGAAAAACAATAAAGAAAAATCAATAGAACTAAAATTCATTATTTGAAACAATCAACAAAGTGTACAAATCTTTAGCTACACTGACTAAGATAAAAGGGAGATGCCTGAAATTAGAATCAGTAATAAAAGTAGGATCATTCCTACTGTGTTGACTTTACAGAGATGAAAAGGTTTGTGAAGAAATATCATAAATAGTTATAAGCCTAAAAATTAAATAAGTGAGATGAAATGGACAAGTTCCTAGAGAGACTCAAACTATTGAAAATAACTCAAAAATAAATAGATGCTTGAATAGACATATAATAAGTGAAGAGATTGAGTTTTGGGAAAAAAAAAAAAAAAAAACACAAAGAAAAGCCCAGACCCAGATGGCATCACTGCTCAATTCTACCAGACATTTAAGATTTAAGGAAGAATTAATGTCAATTCTCCAAAACTCTTTAAGAAAATAGATAAGGAAACATTTCCCACCTCGTTTTATGTTCCCTGTATTGCTCTGATATACACACCAGAAACAGACATCCCAAGAAAACTATAGACCAATTTCTTATGAATATAGATGCAAAAATTCTCAACAAAATATTAACGAAAAGAATTCGGAAACTTATAAAATAAATTATACATGTGACCAAGTGAGATTTATTCCAAGAATGCAAGATTGGTACAGTAATGTAATATAACATATTAATAGAATAAAAACAAAAAATCACACTATCATCTCAATTAATACAGAAAGAATATTTGACAAAATTTAACACCATTCCAAGATTTAAAAACTATCAACAATGAGAAATAGAAGAAAATTTTTTCAACCAGATAAAAGGCATCTACAAAAACCTGACATTATTATATAGCTAACATTATACTTAATGATAAAAGAGTGGCAACTTTCTCCCCAAGATCAGGAACAAGAGAATGTCCACTCTTACCACTTCTATTTAATATTGTATTGGAGGTTCTAGCCAGGGCAGTTAGGCAAGAAAATGAAATAAAGGACATTCAGATTGGAAAGGAAGAAGTAAAACTATTTCTATTAGTAGATAACATAGTCTTGTATATAGAAAATCTTAAGAAATCCACTCAGAATGATTAGAACTAATGAACAAGTTCAGCAAATTTGCATGATACAAATTAATTGTATTTTTATACACATGCAATGAATGATCCAAAATGGAAACTAAGAAAACAATACTGGTTGGGTCCGGTGGCTCATGCCTGTCATCTCAGCACTTTGGGAGGCTGAAGCAGGAGGATTGCTTGAGCCCAGGAGTTCAAGACCAGCCTGGGCAACAAAGTGAGACCCTGTCTCTGAAGAAAAACAAAGGAAAAGAAAACAATCCCATGTATAAAAAAGAATAAAATATTAAAATATTTAGGAACAAATTTAACAAAAGAAGTGTGGTATTTATACCCTGGAAACTATATAGATATTAAAGACCTAGATAGATGGAAATCAACCCATATTCATGCATCAGAAACCTTAATATTGTTAAGATGGCCATATTCCACAAACTGATCTACAGATTCAACACTACTCCTATCAGAATCCCTGTGGATTTTTTTTGTAGAAATTGACAAGCTGATTGTAAAATTCATGTATAATTGCAAGGAAACAAACATAGCCAGAAAAATCCTGAAAAATAATAAAATAGGAGGACTCACACTTCCCAACCTCAAAACATACCTCAAAGCAATGGTAATGAAGACTGGCAAAACAATAGATATATGGACCAATAGAATAGAATGGGGAGTCCAGAAATAGATGCATACACCTATGGTCAACTGATTTATGACAAGGATGCCATGACCATTCAATGGGAAGATAAGAATCTTCTCAACAAATAGTGCTGATACAACTGGATGACTGCATATGAAAGAATAGAGACGGACTCTCACCTAACGCCATAAAAAAAAAAAACCAGCTCAAAATAGACCAAAGACCTAGATATAAGAGCTAAAATGATAAAATTGTTAGAAGAAAACATAGTATATCTTCATGACCTTGAATTTGACATAGCGTTCTTATATATGGCACCAAAACCATGGACAACAAAAGAAAAATAGATTAATTGGACTTTATCAAAATTAAAAAATTTTGTGCATTGCAGGACACCATCAGGAAAGTGAAAGACAACTCACAGAATGGGAGAAAATATTTGCAAACCATACATCTGATAAGGAATTTGTATCTAGAATGTAAAGAACCTTAATGACTCAATGTAAAAGTAAAATAACCCGGTTAGAAAATGGGCAAAGGGTCTTAATAGACTTTTCTCTAAAAAGATATTCAGATGGCCAGTAAGCACATGAAAAGATGATTTACATCGTTAGTCATCAGGGAAATGCAAATTAAAACCAAAACGAGATATTACTTCACACTGACTGGGATGGCTAGGATAAAAAAGGTAAATAATGACAACAAGTGTTGCTGAAGATGTAGAGAAGTTGGAATCCTCATATACCACCAGTGGGAATGTAACATGGTTCCACTGCTTTGGAAAACAGTCTGGCACTTCCTGACATAATTAAACATAGAGTTACCATATGCCCCAGCAATTCTAATCCTAGGTATATAAGAGAAAAGAAAACATATGTCCATGCAAAAACTTAAACACAAATGTGCATAGCAGCATTATTCATAATAGCCCAGAGGTGGAAATAACTCAAATGTCTATCAGTAAATGAATAAACAAAATGTGATATATTCATACAGTGGAATATTATTTCAGCCAATACAATGGAGTACTAATACGTGCTATAATTTGGATAAACCTTGAAAACATGCCAAGTGAAAGAAGCTGCTGACAAAAGACCACGTCAGTTGATTCCATTCATATGAAAGCCCAGAATACAGAAATCTATGGAAACAGAAATTGGATTAGTGTTC
The DNA here is from genome assembly GCF_009828535.3 of Hylobates moloch. Taxonomy (NCBI): domain Eukaryota; kingdom Metazoa; phylum Chordata; class Mammalia; order Primates; family Hylobatidae; genus Hylobates; species Hylobates moloch. The sequence continues at coordinate 42,966,069 of NW_026652285.1, forward strand.
GCTTAAGGCTGAGGAGGGAATGGGTGGATATGAGGGTGGTATCTAGAGACTGTAACCATATGGAGTTTCTTGTTGATGTGATAAAAATGTCATAAAACTGACTGTGGTGAAGGTTGCACATATCTGTGAATATACTAAAAACCATTGAAGTGTAGACTTTAAATGAGTGAATTGTATGGGTTGTGAATTATATCTAAATAGAGTTGTTTAAACATAAATGAAAGGGTTGATGAGAGAGGGAAGAGGAACAGATGAATATAATATGTAAAATAATGTGGTACTAAAACCTAGGAAAATATTGACCAGTGTGGGCTTTTCAGAGGCAGTGAGGGAAGGATGCTTCATCATTGAGTTACCTGTGACCTTTACTGAAATGCTGAAGTCACACTGAAAATGATAAATATACATGCAGATTTACCTCCTTAATATATTGAAATAGAAGAAATTCAGAAACGAGATTATAAAGCTTTCTTATATTTATTTAAGTGTCCACAGTCTTCCCAGGGTTCCAAAGCATTTGCACATCCTGCTTAAAATTTATAGTGTCCCTGTAAGGTCTAGTGGTAATTAAGAATTATCACTGTTACATTTAGAGAAAGAAGGCATAGAAAATTTATGATTTTACTCTGCATATATTCCTGGATATTATTTCATTTTAAAAACTTATGTTGTCCTCCAATAAAAAGCAAGCTCCATGATTCATTTATTCAACAAATGTTTATCAAAACCCTGAAGTGCTCCAAGCACTGTTCTATGTGCTTGGGGTACCTTAGAGACCAAAACACAAAATTTTATATCCTCATGGAAGATGCATTCTGTTAAGGGAAAACAGACAACAATCAATAAACATAATAAATAAATAGATTGCAATGTGTGTTTGAAAGTGGCTAGTTTTATGGAGAAAATAGACCATGAGAACATTGGCTTACTGTGTTTTTATCTGTGGCAACCCTGGTACCCAGAGGAGCACTGGTCCAGAGAAGCACAATGAATATCTGTTGAATAAATGAATGAATAGATGCAGTTCAAATTGTAAGTTTGGCTTCTAAAGATTTACAGTTTGTACTTTTAGATTGGTTTTCTTTTAAAAAAAAATCACTGTAGCTATAGAAAGAATTTAACATCTGTCCCCCTTCCCATTCGGCTTTCCTCTCTAAGAGGAGGCAAAGTGTAGTGGTTAAGCACAAAAATCTCTGGAGCCAGACTGTATGGATTCAAATGCCATATTTACTACTTATTATTTCTGACAACTTTAATTACGTTTATATCAATTTTAAAATTGCATTCATTTTATTCAACTACAATTTAAGGCTCTGTGTTTTGAAGACCTCCTTGCTACAGATAATTTTGATGTTGTGTGTTAACTTTATAATTCCCTTGAACTCTTACATGTAATCAACATTTATTATGTGTCAGTTGTTTACAAGAAACTGTACTGGGTCCTAAAGGTATCATATAATGATGTGCCTGTCATAGGTGATGCTGATGGACCTTTAGGGCTGTCAATTGGAAACTTGATGCATCTAGATTCTATGCAAGATGTGAACTCTTTTGTCAGCTGAGTGTCTCATTCACGTCTAATATCCTCGGAACCTTACACAGTGATTGATACATATAGACATATGGCACTTTTTTATGAATAAAGAAAAAGTTATGATTTAGTAATACCAGTCACTTATATATGTACACAGCACACGTTTGCAACTGATTGGGCATCCTGTTTAGTATATATCTGGGCCTGGGTCTGAGGTTGGCCCACTTAGGTCTGGACTCCCTTTCAGAGCAACAAAGTCTACATGGACTTTGTAGGTGACTTGTAGCTTGGCAGCAGCCCAGGAAACTGCTTCTCTATCTTAGACATCAGCCAGCCTGGAGGGAAGTTCAGAGAGTAACTCTCTCCTTCCTTGGATGCACTGTTGCAATCCTCCCTTGTGGGCTGGTTGTTCATTTTTGTGTTTTGGTTACATTCTCTTATTTCTTCATCTTTTTTTTTTTTTTTTTTTTTTTGGTTCTGCTTTAAAAGTAAAACAACAGTAGGGTTTGTTAAGACATTGAAAATGGTAATTTATTAGCTGTGATATAACAGTATCAGGAAATAGCAAGCTCTTTGGCTGTTTATTTCCCTCGCAGTGGATGGAAAGAGTAAGTATAGCAATGTTTCAGTTGCTATGGATACCAAGTCTTTGAGATAATAGAATCCTTTTAACATAATCCAGTTCTATTAGATTGGCTTTTCTCTTGAATGTTACATCTACCAAACATACTTTCTTTTCTCAGCACAAAAAATTTATATCCCTTTCTCTCGATATCGGGAAGTGTTATTTTAATTTTTCCTCCAATTTTGCCCTGCAGTTTATCTTTTTCCTGTATCTCCTCTTTCCTACATCAGAAAAGATGACATGGAAAAGTAAACTATATCTCTGTCTTTCCCTCTAGCTAAGCAGGAAATCTGATTTAGTTTCACACAATTATATGCAAGTACCACAACATAATTTGTCCAGGTGTGATGTTTAGATCTTTTTAACTAAAACCACAAAAACTGGGTTAATTATAAAAGGCATATAAACATCTCTTCAGCATTCCATTGGTTCACTGAGTCAGATGTCTTCAAAATAGAATCTCTTTGGGATGCATAATTTTGAATACAGCATTAAGTAAATGACTGTTGCAGAGGAAAAAAAATCAAGTGTTCAAACGAAAACTCAAAAAGTGGCAGCTCATAGTTCATGGATATAAGAAAATTCTACTCCCATGCATGAAGTAGTCAGACTCCTTGCTAAGAAAATACATTTTTAAAAGTTTAAAATGTTAGTTAAATCATAATTCATCTATTTTTTTAGAGAAATCATTTTAGTAAATTTATAACAACACTAATTTTTTGAACTCTTGCTTCGGTCTCTCATTCCTAATTCCATCTTGTATTTATCTTTACAGAGGGATTCAGTTCATTATATACAATTAAAATTCTGTGCAATAAATATTTTTTTGCACGGTCATGCTAGAATCTGTCATGCTGAAGAAGAAATGGCCAGCGTATGTGTCATGAGGCTGGATTTTAGTCCTAGCTCTGCCTGCACTTGTGTGGCCTCAAATGAGTCATTTAACCTCTTGGGTCTTAATTTCATCATCCAAAAATTCGAGGTCAGACTACATTATTTTCCAGAGCCCCTTGACATCCCAAAATGTCTACATTGCTTTGAAATTTATCCACATCTCCAACTGATTTCCAGCATCAAGGTTAGAAACTGTTTTAAATAGGCTTACTGAGTTCAAAACCAAATAGAAAAGAGAAAGTCTTAGAAGTACAAGCCTGCCAGCAACCTTATTTCCATCCTGCACTGTACTGACAAGAATTTTAAATTTACAGTGGAAAATAGGAATTAGACCATATTCAGGTGGCTAGTTTCAAAACCTTTATTGTTGGTGATATTTTCTCCAGATGGAAAGTAGGTATGTAAAAGTAATCCTGGCTACAGCTAACATTTATTGTTCCTGTAGTAAATTCCAGACACTTTGCTGAGTGCTTTGTGTGGTTCAGCCCATCAAGCCTCGCAGCAACACTATGAGGCAGGTATTATAATGTCCATTTTATACATGAAAATGAACACAATAAGGAATGAAAATCTAAGTCATTTGTCCTAAGTGGCTCAACTAGTAATTGGCAGCCCCAGGATTTATATTCATGCTGTCTGACTCTGTCTAGAGTATATAAATACTATAATGCATAGATTTTTTTTTGGTGCATGTGTGGCTTATACAGTTGATCTTTGAACAACATGGGTTTGAATTGTGCAGGTCCACCTATATTTTTTTCCATCAACTGCAGATTGAAAATACAGTATTCAAGGGATGTGCAACCTGTGTATACAGTGTGCTGACTTTTCCTATATGTGGGTTCTGTGGGGTCAACTGTGGGACTTGAGAATGTAGCAATGGTCCTGAAAAGAATCCCTCACATATATCAAAGGATGATTGTATATTCTTTTTTGTTGTTGTTTTGATTTGCTTTGAGACACAGTCTCACTCTGTTTCCCAGGCCAGAGTGCCGTGTCATGATTGTAGCTCATCGTTACTTTGACCTCCTGGCTTCAAGCAATTTCTCCCACCTCAGCCTTCTGAGTAGCTGGGACTACTCGCTCATGCCACTATGCCCAGCTAATGTCTTCCTTTCAAAATTTTTTGTAGAGACAAGGTCTCTCTATGTTGCGCAGGCTGTTCTCTAACTCCTGGCCTCAAGCAATTCTCCTGTCTTGGCCTCCCAAAGTGTTGGGATTAAAGGCGTGAGCCACCATGCCTGATCTATATATTCTTTATATGTTTTGACAAAAACTCATTATCTCCTTTGCATCCCCAAATCCAGTTCTTCTCTGCATGCCTGATCTCAGTGAAAGGCACTACTTGCACTAATGACACAAGACAGATACCTGGAAATTACACTTGATACCTCCCTTCCCCTCACTTCACTTACCATCCATGCAACCCATCACTAAGTCCTATCAACGAAATTTATTAAATAGCTCTCAAAAGGCATGTATCGGAGTCCCAGAGAAAACCTGGAATACTAAAAGAATTTTACCTAAGGGATTTTAATGAAGGGACCATGTATAGATGTGTGGGAAAACCTAAGAATCTGCAAGAAACGGTGGAGCACGAGTGGACTAGCAATAGTGGATGCCGTTAGCATCTTTATGGGTTGAATTGTGTCCTCCCAAAAAAGACATATTGGAGTCCTAACCCCCAATATCTTGGAATGTGACTTTATTTGGAGATAGATCCTTTACAGAGGTAATCACTTTAAAATGAGATCATAGGGTGGATACTAATCCAATATGACTGATGTCCTCATAAAAAAGGAAAAATTGGATACATAGAGACACACATACACAGGGATACTGCCATGTGAATACAAAGGCAGCGATCAGGGTGGTGCGTCTGGTATGCCAAGGAACACAAAAGATTGTCAGGAAGCCACTAGGAGAGTGGCATGGGACACATTCACCCTCACAGCTGTCAGAAGGAACCAACCTGCCAACTCCCTCCCACATTTTTTATTTTTTTTTTCAGACAGGGTCTCACTCATGGCCAGGCTGGAGTGCGATGGTACAATCATAGCTCACTGCCACCTTGAGCTCCTGGACTCAAGCCATTCTCCTGCCTCAGCCTCCCAAGTAGCTGGAACTGCAGGCATGAGCCACTGCACCCAGCCCAGATGACATCTTGATCTCAGTTTTCTAAATTCTATAACGCTAGTTTGTGGTACTTTGTTATGGCAGCTCTAGCAAACTAATACAGCATCCTTTGGCCTGAAAGTGCATGGGAAGAGGACAGTATTCCAGCAAGCAGGTGAGAGCCATGACAGTAGAAGAGGGACTGCTTCTAAGGAACTGTGGCCAAAGGGAAATGCATTTTTCAGCATTTATTGACTAAAAATCACCAACTCTTTTCTTACTTTGAAAGAATTGTGTTTATACAGGAAAGGTGCAATAAATGCTTGATTGTTTTCCTTTGTTTACGAGTTTTCAGAATCATGGCTTGTTTTTCCTAGAAATCTCCAAAGATGACTGGTTTTTTTCTGCATCATGAACTCATAGATTTTTAACATACCAACCTATTGCAATCTACTGCAAGCATTATCATTTTCTTGCTGACATTGAACTAGTTTTTGGCCAAAAACAGCCACTTCAGGCTGGCTGTTTTGACATTTTTTATATAGCCCCAGTGATCTCTGACAGCTTCCTTGCTCTCCAGTATGACAAGATGCCTGGGCTCAGCTTGATCATTTCTTGTCTCAGACCTGAGAAGAGCCATTTCTCCAAGGAGCTCTGTCTGGTTCGTTTGAGTGGGAAATAGCAGAGACTACAGTATGAATATCCCTGATTTTTGTTGGTGCTTCATCTTGACATCTTCGGAAATGGCAATTGCCTCTTTGGGTGGTGTCTGGTGGGAGGGTATTGTGAGGTGGGGGTTATATGGCTGTTTCCTGTAATTGACAGTTACACAGACTGTTCCTCCCATAAAAGCCTGGTTTGCTGTCATTGCTATTGTTTTTTTCCTGCTGGATCAGTAGGTTAGGTCAGGAAAACAGAAGTCTCTTTAAAAATTCCAGTTATTACAAATTTTAATAAGGAGTGCCATATGCTGAATTGTCCCTCTCCACCCTTCAAATTTATATGTTGAAGCCTTAACCCCCAATGTGATGGTATTTGGAGATAAGGCACTTTGGGAGGTAACTAAGTTTAGATGAAATCCTAAGAGTATGTATGACCCTTATGATAAAATTAGTGCCCTTAAACAAAGAGACACTGAGAGCTTGTGCCCTTTTCCTCTTTCTACCCATATGCATCATGGAAAAGCCTTGTGAGGACACAGTGAGAATGCAGCTGTTTGCAAGCCAGGAAGATGGGCCTCACCAGGAGCTAAATTAGCCAATGCCTTGATCTTTGACTTCCCAGCCTCTAGAACTGTGATAAATAAATGTTTGTTGTTTAAACCATCCAGTCTATGGCATTTTAAAAAATTATTTTTATTGTGGTAAAAAACATATAACGTGAAATTTACTGTATTAACCATTTTTAAGTGTACAGTTCAGTGGTATTAAGTACATTCATAATGTTGTGTAGCCATCACTACCATCCATCTCCATTATTCTTTGTAAAGAATTCTTTGTAAAGAATTATTGTAAAACTGAACTCTATAACCATTAAGCAATAACTCCTATTCCTTTCTCACCCAGTTTCTGGCAACCATCATTCTACTTTTTGCCTTTATGATTTTGAAAATCTATAGTATTTTGTTGTAACAACCTGAGCTAAGACAGAAATGTCCCACTTCTGGTATCAAGATCTATATTAGTTAGAGTTCTCCAGAGAAACAGAACCAATAGTATCTATCTATGTATGTTTATCTATCTATCTATCTATCTATCTATCTGTCTGTCTGTCTGTCTGTCTGTCTATCTATCTATCTATCTATCTATCTGTCTGTCTATCTAGACATACACAGGAAGTGATTTATTAAAAAGAATTGACTCATGTGATTATGGAGGCTAAGAAGTCCCATGATCTGCAGATGGCAAGCTAGCGATGCAGGAGAGCCAATGTTGTAGTTCTGATCTGAGTCTGAAGACCTGAGAACCAAGAGAGCTGATGGTGTAAGTTCCAGTCTAAGTTCAAAGACCTGAGAATGAGAAGAATCAATAGTGTAGGACCCAGTTTGAGTGCAGGAGAAGACTGATGTCTCACCTCATGCAGTTGGGAAGAGAGAGAAATTCTCCATTTCTCTGCTTTCTTATTCTATTTGGCCCCTCAAGGGATTGGAAGAGGCCCATCCACATTGAGGAGGGCCATCTTCTTTACTCAGCCTACCAATTAAAATGCTAATCTCGTCCAGAAAAACTCTCTCACAGACATACCCAGAAATAATGTTCAACCAAATATCTGGGTACCACATGACCTGGCCATGTTCACTCATAAGAAATTTACATGGAAAAGGGAACAGTGCTGGAATTGGGAATGTAGTAAGTCCATGGAGGCTTGGGGCAGAGCTTTGGAGATAAAATCTTACCCCTCCTGTCCTTTTCCACACCACTTTTGAGATTCCAGTTTGTGTCAACCAAATGTAACTCCATAAAATCAAAGAGAGGAGATGGCTAGAAGAGTGTCCTATTTGGGAGCTTCCCACAAGATGACCCTCTTTATTTTAGTCAATTTCTGCAATAACTGCTGCAACCACAAACCACAAAAATCTTTACATGTATTGTTGAAAAGCTACGTATGGGTGGGTTTAATGAGTAAGATACGGACCCTGCCTTGCAAAAAATCACAATGAAAGAATGAGATCTGCTGATACTCTATTGGCTTTCATATTCAGTTATACTACTCAGTGTAGGGACCAGGGGAAAACTTTCCCTTTGACTTCTTATGGTTTGTTGAAAAGTCAATGGACAAAAGGCAGATTAATAAAGAAAATGCATGTAAGTGCCGTAATGTGTACAGGAGTCATGCAAAATAAAAGAAATCTTAATAATCCTAATTTCCAGAGAAAAAACTTAGGAAGTAAGCAATCTTACTTGTAATGTACCAGATGCAGAGCCCAGGACAGAGATAGAGCTATGAAAACAATGATTGGAGGATCTGATGTCTTTCAGCATGGACAAGAAACAGAACTGGGCCATCAAGGACAGAATCATATTGAGTGTGGCTGTGCTCTGCAGCTGGTGGTCCAGGCTGCTGTGGACACATGTATATTCCCTGGCCTCACCATGGCCACTTCTCTAGACCTCAGAATCTAAAGGCTCAAAACCAAAGACAAACTCACAGACAAATCATAACAAATATCAAAAAGCCACAGAAGCAATAGTTTTATGACCATGAAACTAATCTAGGAGAAACAGAATAAATTTGACCAATAGACCCAGGCAAAAATGTCTAAAATTTTGAAAACATTTCTATTTTATTTTCCCAACAATTTTAAAACTAGCTCTACTTTCCAAAGATTACCAATGTCTCGTGAACTTCAAAAGCATTTGGACTTGTTATTTAATTTATGAGTACTCATGTTTTTATAACTTAATACCATGTATATAATATACAGACAGCATACATGTATGCATGTATATGTAAAAATATTGACAAACACAAATAAAGGCCTTATAACTTTAATTTTAAAATTTTAGTTATGAGATCTATAAAATTTACTAGTTTAAAAGGACAGTTGGATTCAAACTATGCCTTTGTGAATAGAACAAGTTAAAATTTACCTGTCCCACATGGCTGAAATCCTTACTGAGTTTTAGAGAAAACATGTTTAGCAAATTTACATTTTAAAGCACAGAGAGAGACTTTAAGCTTTTGTAAGAAGGGGTTTGGGTTTGTTAGAGGATGATTTAAGATTGATGCAAAGGTAACACAAAAACATAAGAATTCACCACAGGATTTTATTAGGAGACCAATTTTATTTAGATAGATAGTTTCTAATTTAGTCTCCATTTTCCAATTGAACCACTGAGCTCAGAGTGGAGCCCATTAATAAATAGAACCAACAAAGCATTTGTGTTTTCAGAACCTAATAGTTATATATGTGAAAAGCAGGTATAGTTAGAAAACAGAGAATTTAAAACCTCAGAAATTAAGGGTCCCATTTTTACACTGAATCCCAGATACTCTTCAAAAACAAAAGACCATGGGACCAGGCCATGCAATGTTCCACAGTGCCCCTTACTACAAAGACATTTCCTGAGGCTGGTGGGTGACCCAATGCAAATTATTCTACTCTGTGATCAGCCCATCTCACGTGGGAGTATTATCCCTTATTAGTGAACATTAGTTCCTCATTAGCTCCAAGCATCCTAGCTCCATGTCTTTCTTATTTAAACACACAAAGAAATGACTAGCTCCCCATATTGACAATCATTCACTGTAGCACTGTCAGCCACCCCCAAAACTGCAGGCCTTGCCAGTGACTTGCCAGCCATCACACACACAAATGTCAAGTGCTCTCTCATGGTACAAAGTAATCCCTGATACCCTACAACATAAAGACATCAGGGAACTCAATACAAAAGAGAACAGAGCTTTAGACCTGAGAGAAACCTGCCCATGACTTTTGGAATTACACAAGGAAGTCAGAAGACCTCCCCACAACCCCAAAAAAGAAGGTGTGTGATGCCTTTTTCTGTGTTGCTCATGGGGATCTCAGAATCATCAGAAGCTCCTTCCTAGGTCCCTTCATGTGGTATCAAAGATGGCAAAGAGGAATAAGGGGCAGGAGTAAATGGGAGAACAATTCTTAAAGGAGCCAATATGAGGAGATTTTAAGCTTTCTGAAAAAGCCAATGACATTTTACATTTTTTTTCTGGCGAAAATCATATCAATAAGAAAGGAAGCAGACAGAGGGACCAAACATATAATTTAAGAAAAGTTTTCGTTAACTAAAAAAAATTCCCAGAAACACAATCCAACAGAGAGCCTGAATATTAATTTTTAATTAAGTTGACTTCTGACCATAGAGAGTTTAAAACAAATCTTTTAAAATTTCTTATAATCAGATTTTATCTGGGACAAACAGCCAATATACCTGGCTTTTGAACGTCTTTTTTCTTTTCTTTTAAACCAAGGTACCTTTCAAAGTAACTCACCAAAACCAGTAAGCCTTAACCAGTGTTGTGACTTAACTAATGATGCACTAAATATCTCCATATCTCCGAAGAGGTGCAAAGCACAAGATCCAGATCCACTGCAAAGGTAGCTCAAAGAAAAGAAAGCTTTGCTAGCCCCAAATGGAGTACAACCCACATTTCTGTCCTGCCATATTCTCTAGGGTCTCAGCTTCTCAGCTGACCATCTACACACAAAGGCCAACCATCCCATGTGCCTACAGATAGAACATTAAAGTAGACAGTAAAACAGGAGATCAAAAGCTGTACATTAAAGGGAAAAGGATCAATAACAAATGGATACCCTCAAAAGTCAAGAGTCATACAAATATCAAACCAAAATTTTATAAATGTTTCTTCTCCTGAGTTAAAGGACTTTTTTTCAGAGACTGGTTCCTTGACTGGGAACCAAACCAGTACCATGGCTGTGAAAGCACAGAATCCTAATCACTAGACTACTATGAAGATTGGTGTAACAGTGACAATTATTGTTTTTTTGACTCCTCTTAAGTGTGCCTTCCATCTTTCTGGCATTCAAATGCATTACTATGAAGTAATAGTTTCAAATGTTTCTTAATTAACAGTGATACCTAGTACTGTGACCAAAATAGAATACTTAAGTTAAGGGATCTTATGGCTCCAAATGAATAGAATAAGTGGCACACTTATTTGAAATATTAAAAGCCTAGGGGATGATTTATGGAAAAATTCATTGGAAACCTCTTTTCATAAAGTAAAAAAAGGGCATCAATATGAATAAAAGAAATCAGGGTGAAAGTATGATTTTTATAACAAGAATGCCCTTCAATTGTAACTTAAATGCTAGCACCAACATTCTCACCATTGTTGATTTGTTACTATTCCTACTTTAGGGAGAGGCCTTGTATTGCCCTAGAAAAGAGTTTGCAATGCCCTGGTACCTTTAAAAGAGTCATGTGCTCTGTGGCATGTCATTCTATTGATTGGAAAACACATCTAATGATGAACAAGAATAATTAGCACTTGGACTTGTGTTTTGTAATGCACATGGTGTTAAGGTACCATCCAGAATATAGAAAAAGCAAATTCACAATCATGAAAATTCACGTATTTATATTCTGTTGAAAAAAAGAAACATCACAAGTATAATAACTCTAGGCTATAGTTAGTAAATTTTGCTATCGATTACAAAATATTTTTCTTTTCTTTTTTTCTCTTTTCTTTTTTTTAAAAAAACGGAGTCTCACTCTGTCACCCAGGCTGGAGTGCAGTGGCGCAATCTCAGCTCACTGCAGCCTCAACCTTCTAGGCTCAAGTAGTCCTCCTGCCTCAGCCCCCTCGGTAGCTGGGACTACAGGCACATGCCACCATGCCAAGGTAACTTTCGTATTTTTTGTAGAGATGGGTTTTTCCATGTTGCCTAGGCTGGTCTCGAACTCCTGAGCTCAGGCAATCCACCCACCTCAGCCACCAAAGTGCTAGGATTACAGGCATGAACCACTGTGCCTGGCCAAATGAATTGCTTTTTATCAGTTGCATCATTAATGACTAGAACAATGGTTAGTATTTTTGATTCTAGAGTTAAAGTGACATACAATCAATTGTTTGTATTAGTCATTAAGACTGAATTCCATTAAAATTCCTGATTCAACACCGATTGAGCTGTGTAGCAAACACTGGGTCTTCTTTTAGTTCAAAATTCAAAATTCCAATCCCAGGCATTACAAAACTTCCCTTTGAATAGTTCTCCTCACTGGTGCTATTTTAGAGGCCTTAAACTTCCATTTTCCCCCTTTACAAGTTAATTTAGTCAGAACAGATGTGTGTGACATCTGTGCACATATGTTCCCTGCAGAATTCTTGGGAGTGGAGGATCAGTCCTGCACCTTTGAATCGGACCCCTTATGATGAACATACTGGAAACCACTGTTTCTGGATCTGAGAAACTACGTTTCCTCTTATCTCTAAAACAATCTGTGTTTTATGTAGCGGGCAATTTAATGAGTTGATTTTCTCTTGCTTTCTCTTGCACATTTCACTTTTCCAGCTGGGGTCAAGCTTGGGACTCATTCCCTTCTGGGCCTGGAAGTCAGCCTGGCGGGCCCAGCCCCAGAGCTATGGCCTCCTCACAAAACCAGCTTTGTAACATGCTCCTGGACTGTGGAGAAACCCAACAGAGCAAGAAGTTTCTTTAATCAACTCTTGGGAGCTCTGACAAATGCTCTGAGCATTTTCACCAGGCGTTCTGATTTCCCTGTGAGGTTTCTATGGCTCCCTAGTCAACATTTTCCAATACTGACTTTGGAGCCTTTGGGAAAGTGCGTCAAGAAATAATGTCTGTTTTATATGAAAAACTTGTCATTTCAAAAATGGCTGGGAATATCAGTTACATTTGGGAACTCACTGAAATGTCTTACGCTATGGGTGGACACATGCTTTTATATGCTCCTATATGGTCAAGAGTTCCCCTACTGATGCTGTTGGTCTGAGGGAGGGTGATGCTCACCACACCACAGTTCACGATCAAAGTGCTCCTGATCTGTCAGAGGACCATGGAAAGGGAGGGATGTGGCAATCCTGAGCCCAGTGTCACCTAAAAACTAGCCCTTTTTTGTATGCAGATTTTGCAATGCATGAATATCACTCTATTGCTCCATTGGGGTGGATCAATTACATTTTAAAAAATCTTCAAAAGTGTTTCTGCCCAAATCCTAAGTCATAATCTTCTGCAACTCTCCTAAACCTTGTACTGTGTCTGTGATGGCTCAGTGTGCGTCCTGCAGTGTCAAGTAATCTTAGAACTAAAGGGGAGGAAAAAGAATCTTTCTACCTTTCATGATTCTTAACCAGAATTCCCTATATCAAAAGACAGATCGACAAGAGGAAAACAAACAAGAGTTTATTAATATATAATACCTCTTGTATACATGGGAGAAAATTAATAAATCTCTAGAGTAGATCTCAAAAAAGAGTTAAACCTCTGCTTAAATACCATCATTTGCTGAAACAAAGAAAGAAGGGTATGAGGAAAGTCCTGCTTCAGATGGCCAGGAAAAACACTGTAAACCAAGCTTATCCAACCCATGGCCCGCGGGCCTCATGTGGCCCAGGAGAGCTTTGAATGAAGCCCAACACAAATTGATAAACTTTTTTCAAACATGAGATGTTTTTTGGGATTTTTTTTTCCTCATCAGCTGTCGTTAGTGTGGTTTATGTGTGGCCCAAGACAATTTTTCTTCCAATGTGGCCCAGGAAAGCCAAAAGTTTGAACACCCCTGCTGTAAACAGAGGTAAGCTTTGTTGTGCAGATTTCAACTGATGCCTTCTTCATGGATAAGAATCTCTAGAGATTTAGTCCTTCTCTTGCTGGTGAAGAGAGGGAGGTATCCTTTCAAATAAATGTTTCCTTTATAGATGTAAGTTTCCTTATGGAAGGGCAACTTTGCAGAATTACTCCTATGTCTGCAGTTTCTCAAGATAACCAGCTTACAATAATCAATATGCCAAAGAGACATATTTTGAAACCACCTTTGCAAAAACTATGACAGTGAGAGAGAGCTGCCATAGCCGATTCCATCTTGTTTCTAACTTCACAAGCTGTCTTTGCTCATTCCTAGGCATAGGCAAAGCTAACTATGGGAGAGAGTTTGTTCATAGTTAACTTTAAAACAAAAACGATAATAGCCCTTTCCCAAAATAAACCCCCTCCCTGTGCAGAAAGCAAAAGTGCCTTTGTAAAACTCCACAATGTTAGAATTATGGTTTAGGAGCCATGTATCCAGAGGTCACAAGATTTTTAACCTCCCCAGTTGCTCACATGTATAACGTCACTATTGTAAAACCTAAAGCTGGTGTTTGAGGTATCTTTTACACCTTGCAACCTTGCTTCTTGACAGACCAGCTGGCACCAGCCACCTAGACCAGTAACCCATACCAAGAAACGGACTCGACCAGTCTGCTAACCTGTACTCAGGAACCAACACAGCACAAGAAGAGAGTTTCAATCCCCTATGATTTCATCTCCAACCCAACCAATCATCATTCACCATTCCCTAGCCCTCTGTCCACTAAACTATCCTTGAAAACCCTAGCCTCCAAGTTTTCATGGAGGCAAATTTGAGAATTATCTCCCATCTTCCTGGGAGATAATTCTAGCCTCTTGGCTGGCTCTGTAACAATTAAACACTTTCTTTTATTTTTATTTATTTTGAGATGGAGTCCCGCTCTGTCACCCAGGCTGGAGTGCAGTGGTGCGATCTTGGCTCACTGCAACCTCCTCCTCCAGGGTTCAAGCCATTTTCCTGCCTCAGCCTCCTGAGTAGCTGAGACTACAGGCACACACCACCACACCAGGCTAATTTTTGTATTTTTAGTAGATATGGGGTTTCACCATGTTGGCCAGGCTGGTCTCAAACTCCTGACCTTAAGTGATCCATCTGCTTCAGCCTCTCAAATTGCTGGGATTACAGGCATGAGCCACCATGTCTGGCCACTATTAAACACTTTCTTTGCTGCACACACTCCTGCTGTTCTCAGTGCATTTGGCTTTTCTGGGCAGCAGGCAAGAAGAAACTGTCAGGTGATTACATTTTGGACTGACATATTCTGGTCTCCTACTGTCATATTTTGAGGTTGTCCTGAACCTTGGAAGAATGATGTATAAAGTATTGGGTTACAGTTTGACAGCCATTAATTTCTAAAGATAGTTGAAGATAATTTAAACATAATTTAGATTTTATAATTACTTCTAGAAGTTATTATTATGAATAGGTAAGAATTACTAAGCTCACTCTATGCAGTGGGCATGTACCAAGTACCTCTGTTTTCTTATATTCATGAAATATTTCTGTGGTAGGTACTATTCACTCTTCTTTTTTTTTAACTTTTTTATTTTTTGAGACAGAGTCTTGCACTGTTGCCCAGGCCGTAGTGCAGTGGCGAGATCTCAGCTTACTGCAATCTCCATCTCCCAGGTTCAAGTGATTCTCGTGCCTCAGCCTCCCAAGCAGCTGGGATTATAGGCATGCGCCACCACGCCCAGCTAATTTTTGTATTTTCAGTAGAGACAGGGTTTCATCATGTTGCCCAGGCTGGTCTTGAACTCTTGTCCTCAAGCGATCTGTCTGCCTCTGCCTCCCAAAGTGCTAGGATTACAGGCATGAGCCACTGTGCTCAGCTGGTACTATTTACTCTTATTTTACAGATGAAAACAAAGATTCAGAGAAGATAACTTAACTGGCTAAGAAGTGGTAAAACTCAATCCTGAACCTAAGGATACCTACGGCCATTTTGAGAGATTGACCAAAAATGGGAGAATTGGTTTAACTACTGTCAAAAGACAAAATTACAACACATTTAGTTTAAATATCTTAATTGGCTTTTATTTGCAACTTTAAAATTGGGTAGCACCACATT
Source organism: Hylobates moloch (assembly GCF_009828535.3). NCBI lineage: Eukaryota > Metazoa > Chordata > Mammalia > Primates > Hylobatidae > Hylobates > Hylobates moloch. Next base: position 42,981,617 of record NW_026652285.1, read on the forward strand.
CTGTAAAATAGAATGAGCATTCAGATAAGCTGAGCAGAAGTTGGTTTTGTAGACAGAAAAGGGCTGAGGAAAGCAGAAACAGAAAACAAAAAGTGGATGCTTGTTTCAAAAGTTACTCTCCTTATAAAGGATAAAGCAGAGGAAACTTCCTTATTATGCTGGCTAACTCTGGCTCATTTGGGGATTTGGCTGTTTTCTCTCACTCTTTTGATTTCTTGGAAGGTCAGATAAATAGCTTCATTTAGGCTTGGTGCTGTGGAACTTTAGCATGAGTGACTCCATTTTGGTTTGGGCTGTTGGGCATAGTGCAGAAACTCAGTCCAAACAAATGTCCTTCTATAAATTTTATTTAACATTACTGTAATCACCCAATGAGTGCTACTTGCCTGCTCCCAAGATAGAGACAATTTATCAAGGGAGGGGAATTGGAAATAGACACAGAGTTTTATACACATAAAGCCAGCTAATGGGAGACTGGAGTTTTATTATTACTCAGTTCAGCCTCCTTGAGAATTTGGGGGCTAGGGTTTTTGAAAGATAGTTTGGAGGAAGGAAGGGTGTGCAGAAAATAGAAGTGAGGTACAGAAACAGCCGGATTGGTTACAGCTTGGTGTTTGCCTAACTTGAACGTGGTTTGAACAGTTGGCTGCCTGTAACTTGCTGAAACTCCAGTGATTGGGACAAGAAAGGGTTACAGCCTGTTTACACATTAAGTTGGGTTATAGTTCATGATGTAGAGAGAAACCTTTAGGTCAAACTTAGAATATGTACAAAGGAGGTAGTTTTAGGTTAAACTTAATTTAACAATTCTCCCATTTTTGGTCAATCTCTCAAAATTGAGAGGTTGACCACAACTTTAGGCATTGATGTCACTCTGTCACCATCATAAATGTACTTATTGGGTCTCAAATCCCACTGGTAAACAGCAGAAGAGTGGTTTTGTAAGGTGGGAACAAGGGCTTCAGCTTATGTTTTTGTAAGTGTTGGAGTAGAGGGATCTCCTTGTGCTGGAATCTCTTGTTTTCAGAAGGAAAACAAAACCTGGTCTGTTTTAGGATCTATCTGCTTCCTTAAAGTTTCAGTTTGTTGGTCTAGTATGGTCTGCTGGAGCCTAGTGCATAAGCTCTGTCCAAAACAATAGCCTCCCATAATTTGCTTTAAAAATTCTTCCCTTTTGGTCAGGTTCTTACTTAAGTGAGAGTGAGACCAAAACATAGGGCTTTAGTGCTGCTCTCAGTTACCATCATTTTGGGTTTCAGGTCTCAGGACATCATTCATAGGTTATCATGTCCTCATGGTCACACATTTCTTTGAGTTTTTGTTGTTCCAATCAAAGAGAGACCATTTGACATTCTGTGGATGGCTGAATGAAAACATTTAAAACCTTTGAGATAATACAGTGTGCCAGGATGATAATACCAAGAGTTTGGAGTATGTTCCTTAGCTAGGGTCCCCATGAATAAAACCAACTAAAGTTAAGTAGAACAAAGAATGAGCTAGTTACAGTCTGCTCTTTTCAACTAAGGAGGCTGTTTTGTTAGTTTTCTACAACTGAATCTCTATAATAATCTAGAGCACTTCTATTATCTAGCACAACTTTAGCAAGAGGATTAAACTGACCTCTCCTAAACACTGCTGCTACAGTTTGAATGTTTGGTCCCCTCCAAAACGAATGTGTTGGAAACTTAATCATCAGCACAACAGTGTTGGGAGTTGGGGCCTAATGGGAGGTGTTTAGGTCCTGAGAGCTCTGCCCTCATGAATAGATTAATGTTATAAAATGGTGAGTTTTGCCCCTCCTTGCTCTCTGTCTTTGTCCTTCTGTCATGAGATGATGCAGCAAGAAGGTTCTTGCAAGATGCTGGCACTTCAATATTGGACTTTAGCCTTCAGTACTGTGAGCCAATAAATTTCCGTTTATTAAAAATTACCCAGTCTGTGGTATTTATAGCAGTACAAAATGGACTACGACAGCTTCTATTTATTTATTCATTTAATAAATAATCATTAAGTGCTTACTATTGTAAGACATAATGCTAGATACTATAGATACAGTAATGAAAAGACTAAAGGCCCTATCCTACCCTTGGGCAGTTTAGACAAGTCAGTAAACTAATAGAATAAGTAATATTTTCAAAAAGTGATAAGTGCAATGAAAAGGACAAAACAGGGTTGGAAAGAGGAGCTATTACAGATTAGGTGGTCAGGGAAGCCCTTGTGAAAGAAGTGGCAGGGAGTCAAGAAAGAGCCATCCGTGGAGATCTGGGGAAAAGCATTCCAGGCAGAGGGGTCCCTAAAATCAAAGGTCTCAAGATGAGAACATATCTGGCTGGTTTGAGAAGTCAGAGGCCAGATCATGATGGATCTTGCAGGCTGTGGGAAGACTGGACTTTACTGAAAGCATGATGTGAAACTACTGGAGAGTTTCAAGCAGGGGAGTGGCATGACCGTGAGTTATCTTTTACAGGGACTATTTAGGCTGCAGGGCATTCAGAAGTCAGACAGATATAGGGCTTTGGGAAAGCTATTCCATCTCTCTTAGTCACAGATTCCTTATCTGTAAAATCAGTAAAATGATAATTGCAGTGTAAGATTGTTGTGAAGATAAAGTGAGACTGGAATCCTGCACACCTCTCTTTCCTGATGTAATCATGGCTCACTTAGATGAGTGTGTCTGCACTAAGCCAGGCTAGGCTGACTTAGCCACTTGAAGCATCCAGATGACATCTTCTGAATGATCCTTGCTTTGTCTCTGAGTGGGGAGAGGGGAAAGGGAGATAGAATTCAGCTAGGTAGGGAACAGGGGTGGAGATTAGAATAAGAATTTAAATACATGCTTTATAAGCCCTGACAAGTCTGCAAGTCTATATTGAGTAAGGAACAGCTAAACAGGGATTTTGTTTTGTTTTGTTTTTTTTTTTTTAGTAGCAGATAGATGCAAAATAATCCTATTATTCTTGTGAAAGCCAGAATGAAAGAAGAAAAAGTAAGGAAGAGAAAGGAAGAAAGAAAGAAAGAGAAAAGAAAGAGAAAGAAAGGAAGAGAGAAGGAAGACAGACCTACATTGCAGATAAGTTTGGGCTGAAGAAATCACCGCACAGATAAATTTTTTGATCTTCTTTTGAAGGAGTAATAGCTTTCTATACCTCTTGCTTAGGGAAGTTCTTGCAGCTTAGGTTTAGGTAAGGGAAACCTGGCCTAGAAAAACTCTAGAAAGAGATAAGAAGCTTCAGTTTTTCAGAATGTCTGAAGGTTCCCCTTGCCCCCTACTTGGTGGGGTGTCAGATGAGATATCCCATACCTGGTACAGCACTTGATGTAGCAACAACCCTATGAAGTTGATATTATCTCCCTCATTGTACACATGTTGAAACCGAGGCCCAGAGAGCTTAAGTAACTTGCACACAGCTGGGAGTAATGCAGCTAGTACTGAAAGCAAATTCTATTTGACTCCAAATCCCACACTTGTAAGGCACACAGTAGGTATACATCAGCATTTTCATATGGTTTGACCTATACCAAGTAACTATTTTTGAACTCAAAATATTTGAATATTTTTGAATAAAAAATAAACTGTTACATTTTATTTTCTCTTTTTCTTTTTTTTTTTTTTTTTTTTTGAGATGGAGTCTCACTCTGTCCCCCAGTCTGGAGTGCAGTGGCACAATCTCGGCTCACTGCAACCTCCACCTCCCTGGTTCAAGCAATTCCCCTGCCTCAGCCTCCCGAGTAGCTGGGATTACAGATGTGTGCTACCATGTCCGGCTAATATTTTTGTATTTTTAGTAGAGATGGGGTTTCACCATGTTGGTCAGACTGGTCTCAAGCTTCTGATCTCAGGCAATCTGCCCGCCTCAGCCTCCAAAAGTGCTGGGATTACAGGCGTGAGACACCACGCCCAGCCTATATTTTCTATCGCCTGTTAATTCATTCCCTGCTTGGGTAGGAAAAACACATGGAGATCTTATAGTAGATATTTTAGATTTGAGAGCTGTAATCTTCTGTTCTTCTAGAAATAAATATTCTTGACACATCAAAAAAAATCAGGTTCATTTCATTTCTTGTTAACAATACAACATGTTGTTGAAATTGTGCAAGAGAATAGGTTTTCTTTGTGTGGAATTAACTTATGAGACTGGCTCAGGCAAACGTATTTCAGATTCATTTTTGTTGATTAAGAGAACCAGCCAGAGTCAGATGGCAGAGAAGCTTCACATGCCCAAGGTGTGTTTTCTATTCAGAACAGTGCCAGGAATCAACAATTAATAAGGCCTACCTTGGCTTTTTGCCTTGTAGTAGCTCAGGTTAGATTTTGCATCTTATTGGGTCTGACAGACATTTCTCTGCTGTGTGACTGTTTCTGTGATCTCAGGAAAATTTGTCTTCCTACCCTTGAATTGACAGTGTGGGACCCGGGGCATTAGGATTGAATAAGGAATCTGTGTATGTGAGAGAGAGAGAGATTGAAGGAAAGGAGAGAGAGACTGTGTTTTGGGGGTGGGGAGAACATGCATATTTTAATTTTGAGAGACACAACAAGCTAATTCGTTACCATGTAAATGCTGGTCTGTGGCAGCCCTTTGTGGCATTTAGCCCTACTAGTAAGAGCTTTTGCTTTCATTTATTCCCATTCTAGCCATTTGTGTAAATGACTAAAGCAATCAACTCCTTGGTTTACTGCTGTTCCCAAGGCATACGCAGGAGAAAGTAGAATGAAACAGAGAGCTGTTTTTGAGACTAGCGGAGGGGATATCTAACCTCCATCTTTGCATTTTAAAAGAGGAATTTAAAGGCAGCTTCTTTTTTTCTGGTTAGTTCTTGCATATTTGCCAACAGAAATAAGACACTAATGGTGGCAGGTGAGACAGTGGCTGCCAAGGCTGTTTGTCCACAAAAGCTATGTCATTGCATCCCAGACTTGCTCCTCAGCACTCAATTTTATTCTCCGGGACACATTGTTATAATGTAAATGAAACCTACTTGCTACAAGCTGAATGTTTTTGTCTCTCCAAAATCTATATGTGGAAACCCTAATCCCCAATATATTTGGAGGGTTAGTTTAGATCATAAAGGTGGAGACCCCATGATGAGATAAGCATCCTTGTGAGATGAAGGGACCAGAGAACCCTCTCTGCCATGGGAGGACACAGCTGTCTGTCAGCCAGGAAGAGGGCCCTCACCAGAGCCTGCCCATGCTGGCACCCTGATCTCAGACCTCCCAGCCTCCAGAAATAAATTTCTGTTGTTTAAGGCTATGGTATTTTTTAATAACAGGCCAAACTGACTCCACTCAAACCAGCTTAAGCAAAAGGGCTTGTAGAGGAAGAAAAATAATTTTTTCTTCAATCCTCATGAGTTCTTGGTTTGAACAGACCCTGGTGACAAAATACAGATTAAAGAGAGAAAAACAAATAGATGTCTATTAACATGTATATTTTACATATGCATGGGAGACACCCGGGAATGAATAGTTCTCAGAGGTGGCTTTGAATTCAAGCTTATATAGCATCTTCAACAAAGAATACAGATTTTTAGAAAAGTGATAAGATAAAGGAAAATGAGTTTCTAGGGGCAGTAAATTGTGGGAAGGCAAATAACTGGCAGTTAAAGGTGGGTCAGTAAAGCTCCTTCATGTAGATTCTCCTGGTATCATCTGCAGGTCAGTATGTCCAGAGTTCTCTGCAGTGGTTAACCTTTGTTTTTCCTGGGGAGAGAGAATACCTTTGTCTTTGTAAATCTATGCCCTGCTTTTAGGCAAATAAAGGGAATGCAGAGAGCTTTCCTGAATCTGCTACTTCTTAATTGCCCTCAGCTCAACAATTGTTCACATTTTAGGGTGGGGGCATATTCTGGTCCCCCACAGGCATAAAGGACTTTATTAAAGGGCCAAAGAAGTAGTTTAGAATACTGCAGGTCGGAGATGGAGCTAAGCCAGGAGCAGATTGGAACCAAAGCCTGAAACACAGACGTCTGCTTCACTTTGCATCTGCTTCACTCTTCTCTGTCTTCCTGTAGAAGACAGAGAACTAACTTCCTCTGCTTTTCTGGTTCACTTTATGGAAAACCGGTCTTCCAACAGCTTTTGAGTCTAAATATTATAGTTGTGACTCTCCAGGGAGATCTCTGTCACACACATACCAATTCCAAATTCCTAAAGAAGAGACTGATTTCCCAGTCTGGGTTAATTGCCCAACCCAGACCCATCAACCATGGCCATGGTATTAGAAAAGTTCATATTGCACGAAAGGCTATGTAGAGCTCCATAGCTATGACCATGAAGATGGAGGTGTGAGGGGAGAAGTCACTGGAGAAGAGGGAATCACTATAAACTGGAGCAAAAACTCAATAGGCATTCATTCCATGAGTTGGTTTGGGATGGTGTGTTTAACTATGAATGACACCTTAGGACTTTCCACGGCACCGTGGAAGTAGGTAACTGTACAGTGGTTGCTCTGCTCAGACAGGCTGACCCTCGTAACTCCAGTCACATTTCTTATGAGTGTGATATGTTCTGCTTGGTTCGAGTGACAGTAGTACTCACCTCATGAGAAAGTTATTCACTGAAGTTTTAAAGAGGCCAACTGAAGCAACAATAGCTTTGAATGGTGAGCTTGAGAAAGAAAAACAATTCTGGGAAAAAAGGTGTGGGATTTCCCTGTTTAATTTAATGCCACAAAAGCCCAGTATTAAGGTTCAAATTGAATAAAATTTGTGTCCTCCATGGCCAACCTCGGAGGAAGATTCTCCTACAAAGGCCAAATGGCTGGACTTTGTGGATCTGAATCTTGTCTTCTCTGATCTTTCCTTTAAGGATCCCCTATGATTTTCTATTGTTACCACCATTCTGTTTGGGATGGGTGAGATCTGCTCAATTTTTAATGCTTCACCTTAATGATGAACACATGATTTCCCAGAACATTCCCAAATTCAGTGGTGGTAAAGCTGGGACATTCAACAACACTGTACTGAACATCAAGAGAAATGAGATAATATAGTTTACAAAGCACAGTCACCCCTTATGAAACATTTGAAACAGTGTGCTTTCCACTTATTTCTATTTTTGTATTTCTGTCCTTGCTTTCCCAGTATTGAAGAGTGTAATGAGCACATGCAAAAGAGCACTGTGGGCTCCCTCCACACTCAAGTTACTAGGCGACGGGGGAGAAAACCTATCATCAGAGAATGGCCAGGAAGAGTAGCCCTCCCTGTCCCAAGTGGTTTCTGCCATTATGTGTGTGTGTTTTAAAATCTCTGTGAAGTTCACTTATATCATCGTACTCATTGTTAATGCTGCTGTAAAAATTTAAAAAGTGGCTTCACATAAATGTATGTATTTATCTATTTATTTATTTATTTTTATTTGTTTTGAGACAGAGTCTTGTTCTGTTGCCCAGGCTGGAGTGCAGTGGCACAATCTCAGCTCACCACAACCTCTGCCTCCCAGGTTCAAGTGATTCTCCTGCCTCAGCCTCCCAAGTAGCTGGGACTACAGGCACACACCACCATGCCCAGCTAATTTTTGTATTTTTAGTAGGGATGGGGTTTCACTGTGTTGGCCAGGCTGGTCTTGAACTCCTGACCTCATGATCTGCCTGCTTCGGCCTCCCAAAGTGCTGAAGGCATAAGCCACCATGCCCGGCCTTATTTATTTATGTTTTTTAGAGCTAGGGTCTCACTGTGTTGCCCAGGCTGGACATGAACTCCTGAGCTCAAACAATCCTCCCACCTCCTCAGCTTCTTGAGTAGCTAGAATTACAGGTGTATGCCAGTGCACTTGGCCATTTCAAATGTATTATCTTGGAGTTCTGGAGGTCAGAAATCTGCCATGGGTCTCACTGGGCTAAAATCAAGGTGAGGGCTGTTTTCCTTGATTGATGGTCACTTTCTTCTCTCTTCAAAGCCAGCAATGCTGTATCTCTGGGCCCTTCTTCTGTGGTCACATTCCCTCTGACCACCGGGAAAGTCTTCCAGATTTTGCTAACTTGTGTGATTGGGCCCATCTGGATAACTCAGAAAAAATACCTCATCTCAGGGTCCTTAGTCACATCTGCAAAGTCCCTTTTACCATATGAGGTAACATATTCATAGGTGCTGGGGATTAGGACGAGAACATCTGTGGAGGGCCATTATTCTGCCCACCATGGTCGTGCAAACCACTTTTGAGTGGAAGAAAATAATTCTATCTGAAACATAAAGTGACTGCAACATCTTCTACTTTCTAGGAAGGGGATATAATTCTTCAGGGTAGATTTTTTTTTTAAATTTTACTTTTCTTAGGAAGGAAAACACTATGATATTCTCAAGATCTTTTTAGTGGTGAAAGGCAAGGCCTTCCTGGGCTTGGATAAGATGGGACACGTTTAGAAGAAGAAGCAAATTGTTCCAGATAATAAAGTATCACGGACTTTGGGAAGCTTCACAGAAACATACACATCCAAGACGCATCATGATCCCCGGCCACTTGTCTACGTGCTGAAATTAAAGAACCACTAATGTAGACTCCAATGAGACTGGAATTCTGCAATCCCTCTTTTTTCATGATCTTTTATAGGAGCATTTCTCTTGACCTTCTTACTTTAGGTTGCCCACGTGCAATTTTACATCAAGGAAAGCATAAAGTGAGGCCTTTGCCTTAGCTTAGGGTTTACAGAGATTCTTGATATGCCCTGTTCCAAGGGGAAATCTCCCACCCCACTGCCTTGCAGGTTTTGGTCAAATATTAAACACAAACACGCAGACTACTGGGGACATGGGGAAGTGGAACATGTTAGTGTATAAGTTACTTCTTTGTAGCTCATAATTTTTGTTTTATGAATCGGGGAACATTTTTCTCTCCCCAACTCCTGTGATCCTACCTCTTTATTCATGCAGTTATCCTTCCTTGGAATATCCTCCTTACTTCTACCATCTACCTGAATTCATTCATCTTTTGAAGGTCTGGTTCAGGCCTGGGCTGCTCCCTCTATAGCCTCCTCTGTTTATACAAGAACAAGTGAAACACTCCCTTCTTCGAACGATGATTCCTCTTAGAATATCACTTCTCACTTCATCATGAAAGATTTTTCTCTCAGCATTTTGGGAAGCCAAGGTAGGAGGATCACCTGAGGCCAGGAGTTTGAGACCTGCCTGAGCAACATAGCAAGACCTCATTTCTCCAAAAAACAGAAAAATTAGCCAGTTGTGGTGGCTGGCACCTGCAGTCTCGGCTACTTGGTAGGCTGAAGTGGGAGGATTGCTTGAGCCCAGGAGTTCGAGGCTACAGTGAGCTATGATTGCAACACTCCATTCTAGCCTGGGTGACAGTGAGGCCCTGTCTCAGGAAAAAAAAAAAAAAAAAAGAAAAAAGATCCCCCTCTTTTTTTTTCATTTTAAGGAGATATGTTTGGGGGGTGGTCTCTGAGTGTCTGAACCATGCCTTATGCATTTAAATTTTCATCGTGCCTGGCACATAGTACGTAACTGTTGGCTATAGTAGACAACTGTTATTTTCTTTGCACAGAACATTTTCCTTTGTCTAAAAATAGCGTTCCTGCCATCATGGAGAGGAGAGAAAGACAATAAGCATAAGTATGTAAATAATAATATAGGCCAGGTGAAGTGGCTCACGCCTGTAAGCCCAACACTTTGGGAGGCCAAGGCAGGAAGATTGCCTGCGGTCAGGAGTTTGAGATCAGCCTGACCAACATGGTGAAACCCCATCTCTACTAAAAGTGCAAAAATTAGCTGTGGTGATGGGTGTCTGTAATCCCAGCTACTCAGGAGGCTGAGGCAGAAGAATCACTTGAACACAGGAGGCGGAGGTTGCAGTGAGCCAAAATTGTGCCATTGCACTCCAGCCTGGGTGACAGAGGGAGACTCCGTCTCAAAAATAAATAAATAAATAAATTTTAAAAAGGATATGATAGAAAGCAATGTGTGACTAGAGAAAAAGCTAGCATGAAGCAGGATAAGAAGAACTGTGAGTGTCAGGGGAGGGAAACAGGCTGCGATTTTAAATGGGATGGTCAGGGTAGGCCTTGCTGAGAAAGTGAAATCTGGGCAAGGACTTGAGTGAGGAAAAGAATGCTGTGGCTATCTCAGGGAAGGATGTTCCAGGCACGGCAAATAGCCTGTCCAATGGCTGGAGTAAGAATGGGCTTTGGTATCCTTAAAGTGGAGCAAGGCGAGCAAGTGGGTGAGAAGTAGGAGATGAGGTCAACAAGTTATTAGGTGGCCAAGATCACCCAGAGCTTTGAAGGCCTCATAAGGCCTTCCCCTAACTCCTATCCAACCAGTTGGTTTCAGAGGAGTCTCCCTGTCTGATGTGGTCCTTCCTTGCTTTTATCCAATTGTGTGGCTCCCCATCAGTCACCATTATTTAGTCCAGGGGTGGATAGAGGACTGTGTCTATTCCGAGCAGAGTTCTTCCATAAAAGTGTAAATCTGAAAATGGAAGGAAAGAGTCAGGATCTGTTCTGGGTACTGCAGATGGGCTCTCTCAGCTCCACTCCAATCTCTTGTAACATGACTGCAAGTTACAGGAAGGAAAGTTAAAGAACAAGGCTTAGTCAATTCAGGCTGCTGTGACAACTGGGTGGCTTAGATGACAAACATCACTTTCTCATCGTTCTGGATGCCAGAAATCTGAGATCAGGTTGCCAGCATGGTTGGGTTCTGATGAGGGTCTTTTCTGGGTTGCAGACTGCGAACTTCTCTTTGTTTCCTCACGTGGTGGAAAGAGGGCCAGCTAGCTCTCTGGCCTCTTCTCATAAGAGCACTAATACCATTTACGATGGTTCCACCCTCATGACCTAATTCCCTCCCAAAGACCCCACCTCCTAATACCATCACACTGAGGATTATATTTCAACATATGAATTTGGGGAGGACACAAACATTCAGCCTATAATGAAACACATCACCCAGATTCTTTAATAGCTTGGTTTTTCTGATAATTGACCCCAGTCAATGCCCTTGAGAGATCGGGAAGGCAGAAGTTCACATTGTGGGCTGTTTTTGGGCAAGTATGATACACAGACTTTTTTTTTTTCTGTGACAGGTGCAGCTGAGGTCCCAGTGGTTGGTTCTGAGCTTTGTGGGTATCAAGAAGCAGAACATAGGCCATCCATTTCATTTGCACAGACAGCAGCAGAGACTTTCTGACTGTGGCAGGAAACTGCGGTATTGTTCTGGAAGTCGGTCCAGGAAGCTCAGCCTAATTCCTGCATCTCCAGCTCTCCCAGTGATTTTGCAAACACCTAATTGTAGAGTGGTGGAACAGGAATCACTTGGTAAAGCATGACTCCTGGGTGTATGCTTTCTACGTGAACTTGCAGGAGAGGTGGCTGTTTTCTGCAATGATTTAGCCCCTTGCTGCAACATGAAATATGGGAGCTTTCAGTGTTTATGTTTCCTACTATGTGGAAATGCTCATCTGCAGAGAGACTGACTGAACTCAACGCAGACTGAAGCATAAGGAGAGAAACAGGAAGAGTTGAAGACCAAGTTTAGGCTCTCACTACCCATGAGGCCCCATAACACACATTCCTCTCTCATCATTTTTGTTATCCAACCTACCTTTGATTTTGAGATACTCCAGCATCCTTACTATGAATTCTTTTTTTTTTTTTTTTTTTTTTTTTTGAGATGGAGTCTCACTCTGTTGCCCAAGCTGGATGCAATGGCGCGATCTCGGTTCACTGCAACCCTCCACCTCACAGGTTCAAACGATTCTCTTACTTCAGCCTCCCGAGTAGCTAGGATTACAGGCGCCCACCACCATGCCCAGCTAATTTATGTGTTTTTAGTAGAAACGGGATCTCACCATATTGGCCAAGCTGGTTTCGAACTCCTGACCTCAAATGATTTACCCACTTCCGCCTCCCAAAGTGCTGGAATTACAGGCATGAGCCACTGTGCCCTGCCAAATTCATTCTTTTGTTTAAGTTCATTCAAGATGGATTTCTGTCATTAGCGAATCAACCATTGAATTGAATTGTGGTGAAGAGTACCCTGATATTATTACTGGATTATTACTTCTAAATCATTAGTTTATTAATTGTGTGTATTCATCTCTTTCCTCTCCAATTTATGGTTACTTATTTTTATGGTGTAGAGTTTGAAGTAAGAAGGTCAAACTTAAGACGAAAGATTAGGTGTGCTGTGATTCGCAGCCACAGCTTCGTCCTAACACACTGCCAGAAAATTACCTCAAATTAAGGGGCCTGCTGTTGGCAGGGTAGAAATCTATTTTTAAATAGTAGAAGTAGCATATAAATGGAACACATATGGGTCATGAAGCAAACTTCTCCAGCTAAAACGGTGATGCTTACCTACAAGAATGCAGCTCTCTACCACGTGGAGGCAGTGCGCTAGTGACAGTGACAGCAGTTTCAAACGTAGAAAGACAAGCCCGTCTTTCACTTAAACCCAACTGAGTCACAAACAATCCAAACGCCAGACCCATCCTTCCCTAACGTGTGACCTAACTGAAATTTCTAGCAAAATGTTTTTGTAGCCACCTTACTAGCAACTGTAAACCAGCACCGCCTAAGCCTTTCTCGTTTCCGCCACCGGGTGGCAGCCAGCTGCCAGGTGTCAGATCAGCAAGGAGACAATTTTCTTGGTAGGGGGAGAGTGCGGTCATCCCACGTGCCCTATTTGGGAATGATCCCCCACTCATACCCCTTGCTGAAAGCATACACCTGGTGGTCTTGTTTGACCACAGAATCCCTTCCCCCTCTGTTACTCCTGGACCTCAAATCCCTTGATCAGCCCCTGGAGCAGCCAATCGTTGACTAGTCGGGGTCCCACCAGATTCGTTCTCCAGAAAGTAAAGTAAGAAAGGGGTGACCTAGTTGGTAGTGGAAGCTGGAGTTCAAAGATCTCATGGACCAAAAAGCACAAGCAACGAAAGAAAGAAAGCAAGAAAGAAAGAAAGAAAGAGAAAGAAGACTTCATCAAAATCAAAAACTTTTGTGTGTCAAAAGGCATAATCAAGAAAGTCAAAAGACACAATCAAGAAATTAAAAAGAACCCACAGAATGGGAGAAAATATTTGTAAATAATATATCCAATAAGGGCCTAGTATCCAGAGTGTATAAAGAATTTTTACAACTTAATAACGAAAAGACAATCCAGTTTTAATCTTGGACAAAGGATCTGAATCGACATTTATCCAGAGAAGATAGGCAAATAACCAAGAGGCCCATGGAAAGATGCTCAACATCACTAGCCACTAGGGAAATCAAAATCACTACTTTATTCCCACTAAGAAGGCTATATATATATATATATATATTTTTTTTTTTTAAATGAGTGTTAGTGAGGATGGGGAGAAAAGACATTTTCATATATTTCTGGAACTTAAAATGGTGCAGCCACTGTAGAAAACAGTTTGGCAGTTCCTCAAAAAGTTAAAAAATATGAAAAAAAAGTTACCAAATATGACCCGGCAATTCCACTCCTAGAAATATACTCAGGATAGTTGAAAATATCTATTCACACAAACATTCATATATAAATGTTCCCAGCAGCATTGTTCACAGCAGCCAAAAGACAGGGTTAACAACTCAGATGCCCACCGACTGATGACTGGATAAGCAGAGTGAAGTGAATCTATACAAGGGTTTTGGTCATAAACCTAGGAGTGGGATTGCTGGGTCATATGATATTCTATGTTTAACTTTTTGAAGAACTGCTAAACTGCTTCTGGAAATTAACTTTTTCCTGCTGCTTCTACTGCTTGAGGTACTGGATGGATGATAAAGAATATGAAATCAACAGTCAATATTTGTGGCCATGTACTATACAGTTTCACAGAGCTGTTTTCTTTCTTTTTTCCTTTTTTTTTTCTTTTTGTTTTTGGGACAGAGTTTCGCTTTTGTTGCCCAGGCTGGAGTGCAATGGTGCGATCTCGGCTCACTGCAGCCTCCACCTCCCAGGTTCAAGTGATTCTCCTGCCTCAGCCTCCCTAGTAGCTGGGATTACAGGCACTGGCCACCACGCCTGGCTAATTTTTTGTATTTTTAGTAGAGACGGGGTTTCACCATGATGGCCAGGCTAGTCTCAAACTCCTGACCTCAGGTGATCCACCCACGGCCTCCCAAAGTGCTGGGATTATAGGCATGAGCCACTGTGCTGGGACACAGAGCTGTTTTTATCAGATAAGCTTTTACTGAGTGCTTACTGTGTGCCAGGTATTCTCCTAGGACCCAAGGACAAAAAGATTAGTAAGAGAGTCCCTGTCTCTTCAGGACTTACAGTCCCAGGGTGGGGCATGGAACTGGACTGATTTAAATGGGCAGAGAAGTATGAGAGGCAGGGAGGTGGTTTATGCCTGGAGAGACTTCTACTCTGGTGGGGAGAGAGACTGAAATACACCCCCCACCCCTAACCCCCGACACACCCCAAACACAGGAATTATGTTGAAACAAAGATGGATTTTGATATAAATGATGGGATTTTTGTTGTTGTTGTTGTTGTTTTTTGAGGCAGAATTTCACTCTTGTTGCCCAGGTTGGAGTGCAATGGTGTGATCTCAGCTCACTCCAACCTCTGCCTCCCGGGTTCAAGCGATTCTCCTGCCTCAGCCTCCTGAGTAGCTGGGATTACAGGTGCCCACCACCACACCTGGCTAGTTTTTGTATTTTTAGTAGAGACGGGGTCTCTACTTGAGACCCCGAGGTCAGGCTGGTCTCTAACTCCTGACCTTAGGCGAGCCACTCACCTCGGCCTCCCAAAGTGCTGGGATTACAGGCATGAGCCACCACACCCGACAAATGATGGGTCTTAAGCCAAGTTTGGTTTGATGTAAAAAGAGCTGAGAATTCCAAAGATGAAGAGGCCCTCATTGTGTGGAGAGACAGATACTGGGCTACAGCTCAGGGCACTGCAGTGTTCATGCCAGCTTGACCACTAGCTGACTGTGTGAGTATCTGTATTTCTCTGAGCCTCGGTTTCACTGATTTCAAAGGTAAAGAGGTGGTGTAGATAATCTCTGTGGCCCTTTAAGGTTTGTACAAGTTGCTTTTCCTACCATGGAGTAACATGGAATTGGGAGGGAAGAGAACTATAAAGCTTCTTCAGATGTTTTACAGGCTTCTCCTTGTGGAGGCTGTAGGACTGAAGGGATGTTCATATACGTGGCTGGGGCAGGGGAAGGGGGATGGAACTTCAAATATACTATCAACATTTGAATAAATGATCCAGTTTCTACCACCCACTGCCCAGGTATGACATGTTTGTGCCTAAGACTGAGACAGAGGCCATGGAAACAAGGGCGTAGGGGATCGTATTAGGGAAATACAGCATTTGGAAAGAATAATTCATCATACTTATTGTAGTGTGCATAGAGGCAAAGCAGGGAGCAGAAGATGAAGATGTCCTTAAGTGGCTGGAGCTCAGAGCCGACTCTGATCACAGGCTGTTGCCTCCACCTTTCTACTCCTTCAGTTTTGCCAGACTTACCTTGTCTCCCTGCATCACCACTCAGCGTCCAGTCATTCTGTATTCTCTTAGTCTTTTAGTCCTTTTCTGATTCACCTAACATCCTATCAATTCTGAACTCCAAGCCAGTCATGGCCCCACTCCCACCAGCTCTCAAATGGGTGGCCTCTTGGCTTTCCCACCCTGTCTTTCACATCAGTGAGAACTCATCGGATTCCTCCATCCCTGACATAGGTTACCTCATCCTTCTTTTTTAAACCTTATTTCTTGGAAAATTCTGTGTCTTCTTTTTATCTCAGCCCAAATCCCTGTAGTCATGGCTAGTTCCTGACACCTGTTCCTTTAACAATCCTGTATATCTTGCAACTTTGTCTCTCTCTATTGACATTTTCCAGATGATACATTTTCCCAAGTCTCTTTTTATTAAAAATAAAACAAACAAAAATGACTTTTTTTGGCTTGGGTTTAATAAACAAAGTAATGGCAATTTTAAAAAATGAATAAATTTAATATTTTAACCCAGTCTCATGGTTGTTGTTGAAACTTGGTGAAACAGAACTTTGGATCTGGTTATGGAATGGAAGGACACATTTTGAATAGGAACCCCAACTCATATGGGCTTCATCTTAAGAGGAAATTAAAATCCAAAGGAAGGCTGGCCAAAGGGAACCCTTGGTTTTATAGCTCAATGATGTTATCAAGAACCTGATTGCTTTCACTTTTTTGTTTCCCCTTCCATGGCATCGACTTCATCTAAAATGAAAGCTTCTTGTGGTCCTAAGATGGCTACAAGCAGCTCCATGACCTATGGGCTTCCTGTTCTCCTCAGAAGCAAGAGAAGCTCCCTCCCAACATCCCCGCAGGAGTCCTGAGGTTTGCTCTGAGAGGTCTGACCAAAGTTATGTGCTCACTGCTAAACTAATCACTGTGGTTACGGAGCAAATGTCATGGTTGCCATAATCTCAGCCACATGCTCTACTGCCAGAGCTGGAGTGCAGTTTAGGTCCCTGAAGCTACATGGTTCCCCTAAACTAAGTCAGAGGGTTTGTCCTTTACTCATGTACTTCCAGGACCTGAAGATTCGTTTGGGCCCCACTTACTGACACATCCCTAGACCCATGTCTAGCTGGTGCTCTAAGCTTTCTCAGCCCCAGCTCTCCCACTCAACTTGAACACTAGATGTTAACAAAGTGCCAGGTGGAAAACTCCAGAATTGTGCATGGCAGCATGTGTGCAGAGATGAAAAGACACAGAGAAGTGAGGAGAGGTGAGGACCGTTTGGCCCTATAATAGCGATGCGGTGATATCATGACTTTAAACTCTCCAAACATCTGCAGGGAGGCTCCTACTGCTAAAAGTGGAACAGCTGATTAGAGGACAAAGGGAATCGAGCTTCCACTTAATTCTGACCAAAAAGGAAAGGCCAGTTGGTGAAACAGAAGGTATGGGAAGCATGGGAGGAAATGACTGAGTCACCTTGGAATTTGTAATAGCAGAGAAAGGGACAAATGGGCATGTTCAGACACATCCATTGGATTTTTTTTTTTAAGTCTAAGAAAGGCGAAGTGAGCCCATAGTCAGTTTCTAAAATGGACTATCACTTAAGAAGGATAAATAGCTTTAAAAAGGAAATGCCTACTCTGTAATCTTGGGTTAGTCTAATGAGAAGTTCACTGAGGAGACATTAAAGAAACTGAATGTGTTTAGGGTACTAACCAAGCCCAGATTTAGTACAGAAACAGCCAGGCACGGTGGCTCATGCCTGTAATCCCAGCACTTTGTGAGAATGAGGCGGGCAGATCACCTAAGGTCAGGAGTTCAAGACCAGCCTGACCAACATGGAGAAACCCTGTCTCTACTAAAAATACAAAATTAGTCGGGCGTGGTGGTGCATGCCTGTAATCCCAGCTACTCGGGAGGCTGAGGCAGGAGAATTGCTTGAACCTGGGAGATGGAGGTTGCAGTGAGCTAAGATCGTGCCACCGCCCTCCAGCCTGGGCAACAAGAGCAAAACTCCGTCTCAAAAAAAAAAAGAAAAGAAAAGAAAAGAAAACATTAAAGAAAGAACAGAAACAGCAAATCTGGGAGGAAAGCCACACATAGTGAAGGCTGAGTGTAACATCATGGTCATGACACAAATCTGCAAATGCAGCATCCCGAAGGCTAACTGTAGATAAGTTGACACTTGTATCTTTTGTAGAGATGAGGTTTCGCCATGTCACCCAGGCTGGTCTCAAACTCCTGGGCTCAAGTGGAAAATGATTGCAAAGAGGAAAGTCACCCAAGATGGAGCTGGGCACCTTCTAATTTTAGAAAGGGTGTTATAGTAAGCACAAACTTAGTGTTAATTGCCAGTAAAACTTTTGATTAGATTACTAAACAAGTAGGTGGTTTTCAAGCACTTAGAAAAGTAGATAATCACCAGAAACGTGTAAATAAACCAAGAATTATCTCCAAATAAGGTGACTTGGGTTTTAAAGTCATTAGGCTTATTATCAGGGATATATCTGTATCAAGCAAATAAAAAATTTAACAAATCTTTAAATAAAACGTCCTATGATAATTATGCAGACAAGATAAACAAACATAGGCTGGATCATCAACAGTTTATATGGCTGTTGATTTAATGCATCACAGCCACTTTGAGAAAAAAGTAGTCTTCCCTGCTATATTTGGCAAAATCCTATTAAGACACTTTTAATTAAACAACATAGATGGCTAGGTAAATAATATCTTTATTAGCTTTGTGGATAAGACCATGTTAATAGGTGAGTAAAATTAATTAGTATTTTAAAGATCTTCCCAGATTGGAGAAAAATGGACAGAAGCTAGTAAGGTAAAGTTGAAAACGGACTTATGCAAAGTTTGGCATTAGGTTAAAATAAAATTGCAACAGTACTGTATAGCAGCATAGAATGGCAGGAATTCTGATTTTGGAACAAAACAATACTTGGCAATTTTAGTTAATGATGAATGGAATTTGAATTAGGAAGAGTGCAGTCTAATTACAATTTAACCTTGGGTTGCATTTTTGGAAGCCAGGCCTTCAGATCTGCCCTAGTCCACCTGCTGCTGGAGTTGATGCCCAGTTTTGTTCAGTACACAAGCATGGTGTAATCTGATGGGTGCTGGAAGCCATATCTGCGATTATGGGCCTTGAAGATATAAACATGCAGGGTGTCTTCCAGGGCCGATGAACAGATGTACTGGTGAGAAGAGAGGGCTCTTACTGGAGAATATGTGAGAAAACCATATTGGCAGGATGGGCAAAGGTAGATGGTAAGGCTAGGCTCTTGAATTCCCAGTCTAAAGATTGTGAGCCTTACCTCTTAGACAACACAGAGGTTCCAAGCACTCGTAAGTGGGATGAGAGAGTGGATGAGAGTTGTATTTTGGAGGATAGATCTGAGATTTTAAATGGCATGGAAGCAATGCAATGGAAAGTGGTGGACTGGGTGGATAAGTGTTTAGGATCTGAAACCAGGACTGGGACAGAATGCTGGTCTTCAATTTCCTGGGCATTTAACTTTGGGCATGATTCTTTACCTCTCTGTGCCTCTGATTTCTCAACTGTAAAATGTGGATAATAATATTATTTACCTTATAAGTTGTGAGGAGGATTAAATACATTAAATATATATGAAGTGGGGCCAGGTGCAGTGACTCACGCCTGTAATCCTGGCACTTTGGGAGGCCGAGGTGGGCAGATCATCTGAGGTCGGGAGTTCAAGACCAGCCTGACTAGCATGGAGAAACCCCATCTCTACTAAAAATATAAAATTAGCCAGGCGTGGTGGCTCAGGCCTGTAATCCTAGCTACTTGGGAGGCTGAGGCAGGAGAATCGCTTGAACCCAGGAGGCAGAGGTTGAGGTGAGCCGAGATTGCGCCATTGCACTCCAGCCTGGGCAACAAGAGCAAAACTCCATCTCAAAACAAAACATATATATATATATATATATATATGAAGTGCTTAGAACAGTTCCTGGCACATTGTAGTGCTCAGTGAACTCTAACAGTGGCTATGATTATAATTCAAACCTGGAATGTGCAGGCAGTAAAAACTAGAGAAAGGAAGGAACAGCTGCACAGAGTGTAATGAAGGCAAAATTCAGAGGCCTTGCTGCTTACCTGGAGCTAGCTCTTTTGGTCTCTTGCATTCGTCTCAACCTTTGCTCCCATCGTGGTTGCAAGGTGGTGTCTGCATGGTATTCTACATGGCTGCCTTGCTGCCCAAGGTCTTCCCCTTCACCCATGCCCAGAGTGAATTCCATAGCCATTCAGCTCTTACATGCCTTTTCATGTGTACATGTGTCTCACTCTACCCAATTTCAGGCTTGTTGAGGTCAGGTACTGTTGTACATGTTTCTTTATCTTTTATCGCTCACAACATCTAGCACAGTCTCTTGCATGTATGCCTGTTCCAAACTGAATTTTGTTAATGCAGGAATGGGTTAAGTTAATGAGGATTCTAAGTTTCCAAGCCCGTGTTGGGGAAATGGTGGCACCTGTGATGAAAGAGTGAAGTACAAGGGAGAAGTCCATTAACTTCAGAAGTTACGGGTTCAGTTTTGGGATATAATGAGGTTACCAATTATGTGGGATTAGGTTCAAAAGGCACTAAGGCAGAAATATAATCTAGACAAAATTGCCTTTAAGTTCCTTAAATCTTAATGTTTCTCAATAAATGATTTTAGTTGTATTGGGTCTAGTCAGTCTGTCATAAGTTGACCATGGATGAAACTGTTGGTTTATGTTTTGGGAAACATGCTGCACCAAAGATTATGCTTTTCTGGGCATATGAGGTGGTGGTGATGGTGCCATCTGTATTTTCTCAAAGTAGGCACAGTGAATTACACATATTTATATTATATATGACTGGACTCTAGTATAATTATGTGGCATCCAGGTAGAGATGTCTAATGAAAGTATGTAAAAGATTTAATGCTTCCTAGCTCTCTGAGATTTTTATTTCTTTTCATAGTTATAACCTTTGGGGGAAATCACCCATCATTTGGCAAATCTAAATAAACAAATGGCCTTGAAGATGACATTCACTGCAGAGTTGGGCTTGAAAGTTGGCACAGAAGTGTAGGGGAGGATGAGTTCCCTCCACTCTTTAGTTTTTCTCTTTCTTCCCCATTGTGATACCTCCACTTTCTATACTATCCCAAGTACCCACACAGGGAGAGGAAGCAAAGAATATTCTGGAAAAGCTTTTCATTCCTTCAGCAGATGTGAACTATTGCGTCAACCAATGGTTTTGTAGACTGGGATACAAAGACTACTGTCAGCCTAACATTGTTTGTGTATAACTATTCATAGTTATAAATCAGAGTGGACATTTAAAAACCATTAATTAACTTCAGAGGGAAAAGTGAAAACCAAAGTACAATGTTTTATTTTGCTAAACTCAAGAAACAATTTTAATAACCCCAATGAACCTAGAATCCAGCAACTGAATAACAACCCATCAGGCAGAAAATATGTCTCATCAAAGGAACAATTTAGCCATGTGTTGATGGTCAATAGATAATAGTTGGCTGATAGAAATTAGCCATGAGCAAATCCTACATATGAACGCCATGGAGTTTTCACCTCAAATGCCCAAGAAAGGTTGCCTTGTTTTGTTGATGTTGCTGTTAAGGAAAAAGAAAATCATGAATCTGGATATCCTTCCTCCTAATATTAACCATCTGCCCAAATGTAACCTGCTTATTTCCTGGCTGACATTCGGTTTTTGTGGCTCTTTCTTTTCATGGTGATTGTGAAAATCCCTAATGGTGACTAGTGCTAACATAATATGGGATGGTCATTTTGAGGCTGGTTTCCAAGTTCTTCATCTGTAAGTCCTCTTCCCCCAAAATTCCTTAAATTCAAATATTGCAACTCCAAGAGGGTGGCCAGGCAAACCCATGTTCTTTGTGAAAACCTCCCAAATGAAATATGTTTTGAACATTTTTCAGAAGGTTAGAAGGAAGAGTTGAGCAAAAGGATGCAAGGCCAAGGTCAACTAATTCTCATTAAAGGGAAAAGGGGACTTAAGGCTTTTTTCCAGGGTCCCCTCCAGGAGCAGAGAGGAATCTCTCCTCTGCTAATAGTTAGCAGCTGTTCAAACAGAGGTGCTAACCTCAATTGTCTTAACCAAAAGTGGTTGAAAAATAATGTTTAAAAGAAGTGACAAGATGCTATCTCTAAATTTGAAGGATTATGCAACAAAGGTTGGAATAGAAAAATGGGAGGCTCTCAAAGATACTCCTCAAACTTTAGCTATTTTCCTCAATCTCAGGCTTTTGTTGGATCTATTGTCTGTATGGATCCAACATGCTATTTGAGAGAGAAGTTGTCCTGACTTCCATGACTCAAGAGTGTGTTGCATAGATAACACTGGGAGAGACTCTAAGAGAGTTTGGAGAGCGATTCATATTTAGCCACATCCTCAAGGCTTTCTCATCAGCCCCAAATCTGACTGAGCCTTAAATCATTAAACTGAAAGGAAGAGTTAATTTTCACTGGGCCTTGTTTTCATATGAAAATAATTACAAATAACTGCAATGAGATGCCTGGTGAGGGTTCCTGTTGCGTGGTTCCCAGGGAGGGGTAGATTCAAGTTACTCCTATCTGTCAGTCAGTATTTTTCATTTACCTGTACATTACCAATGTACAGTCAGTATTTTCATAAAAATTAATTCATTTTTATGAATTAATTCCAAGTGCTCTGTTGAAGGCTTCTCTGGACGGAGTCTCGGTTGTATCTGCCTTGGCATTTTTCCAGCCCCTACTGTTCCGGCTATAGGTGTTTAATTCACATTGCACTGAGAGAGGATCTCATGAACATTTAAAGCCCCAGTGCACAGAGGCACAAATGCAGTCAGAGGAAGTGGAGTGACTGGCTTCATTTCTCACTTGAAGGGCTATGACCTATTAGAGAAGAATGTGGAAACCAAGAGTCAAAGGGAGGGAAAAATGCAGCTCATGCTGGAATTCTAGACTCCCTACAACCCCTGGGTGATGTACGGGTTGCTCTTGAAGGTGGAAATCTGTCCTCTTCCAAATTCTCTGGCTTTCATCCTTAAATCTTGTCCATAATTTGAGGCTGGTTGAAATGGATGCCATGTTACTGGGATCTACATTGCACCACTTAAAAAATATTTTCCTTTCACTTGGCCTAAACAATGTGTATCTCCTTTTTACCTCTTCCTGTTGCAGAGATAAAATGCTCAGCAAGGAGTTAATGGTTTTACAGTGATGCAGCTGGCAGCAGTAGATCACAGAGCTCAGTACAGGAATCCAATTATTTCCTTTGTCTAAGATGAAAACCTATACTTTGGGAGTGGGGGAAGGGCCTGCACTGTAGGGTTGCTTGATTTAAGATTTTGTTCTAGAAAGAAGGATAGTTCTCTGATGCAGCTCAGCTCCTGGATCACAGAAGCTTGCCTTTCTCCTGCTTGATGTTATCCACCTGAACACACTTGGGATCCAGGAAATAGGAAAAAATAAACCTCTTTTTCTAGGTTTCTGACTACTTTAGAGCTTAGAATGTGCAACTCAACTAGCATTAAATATCATAGGCTAATGATGATGGCGACTCCAGAAACTTACTGTTAATGTAGGAGACATTTTGGCAGCAATTTGTAAAGAGAAGGTGCTTCTGAGGTCTCGGACAGCAGATATAGAAAGAAATCTGCAAATGCATAGACAGATAGGATAGATAGATAGATAGACACTCCTCTCTCTGGGGCTTTCTGTTGACTTAGAGTGGGCAGACACATTTCCAATTCCAAACCAAAGAAAATGCTTGGGTCTCATTAAAAAAAAAAGTAATCATTGCAAGATTCACAAAGAATAGAAACAGGTAGATAGTTTCACAGTCATTGGAAACTACATTCATCTTGTCCCAACAATATCATGGAAAGGTACAATTAAATCCTTCTCATAAAACAGCAAAAGGCCCAGAAAGGTGAGAGACTTATGAAGGGTACAAAATAATTAGAATCAGAGCTAGGACTAAAAGCCTTGCAGGGTGGGATAGGACAAGAATGTGGACCTTGAAGTCCAATAGATCTGGATTTGAATTCTTGTTCGTCAGCATAACAGGTCTGTGATGGTGGGTAAGGGAAATCCACTTATTTGAGCTTTCATTCTTTCATGAAAATGGGAAAATAATGCTTACCTGATGAGTTGTTAAGAGGATTAGCGATAATGTACATAAATGTGTTTTTCCCATAGTAATTCTGTAGAGTAGATGAAAGGGAACAGTGGGCACTACGATGGAAAGGAAGTCAGATTCAGATTATGAAGGAACTAGAATTCATCAGCTGTGCCTGGCAAGATGCTTGGTTAAGAAGGGCAGAGATGGGCTTTGACCAATAGTGATATGGCATGGCTAAGCTTACTTCAGCATTCTATATGCTCGAATGCTCATTTCTCCTCCACATTCTCTCCCCACCCTTCTCCATCCTTCTCTGCCACAGGAGACTGATCTCTATGACCATGTCAACAGGCTCCCTTGCCCATTGCTTTTTGCTTGGGTTTGGCCAAGGTGAGGCACCAGCAGGAGGATGAGAAGAGAATATGATCAAAGTGTTTTCCCCTCTGGCTGTCTCCCTGCCGGGCCAGGATGAGCTGTATCTGTTTCTCTTGGAAGGCCGGGGCTCTTTTGTGTAGCCCTTTCCTATAGCTCCAGCTAAGGCTCTCTCCTTTTTTTTTTTTTTTTTTTTCTTTTTTCTTTTTTTTTTATTATACTTTAGGTTTTAGGGTACATGTGCACAATGTGCAGGTTTGTTACATATGTATCCATGTTCCATGTTGATTTCCTGCACCCATTAGCTCGTCATTTAGCATTAGGTATATCTCCTAATGCTGTCCCCGCCCCCCCCACCCCCCCCCCCACAACAGTACCCGGAATGTGATGTTCCCCTTCCTGTGTCCATGAGTTCTCATTGTTCAATTCCCACCTATGAGTGAGAACATGTGGTGTTTGGTTTTTTGTCCTTGCGATAGTTTACTGAGAATGATGTTTTCCAGTTTCATCCATGTCCCTACAAAGGACACGAACTCATCATTTTTTATGGCTGCATAGTATTCCATGGTGTATATGTGCCACATTTTCTTAATCCAGTCTATTGTTGTTGGATATTTGGGTTGGTTCCAAGTCTTTGCTATTGTGAATAGTGCTGCAATAAACATACGTGTGCATGTGTCTTTATAGCAGCATGATTTATACTCCTTTGGGTATATACCCAGTAATGGGATGGCTGGGTCAAATGGTATTTCTAGTTCTAGATCCCTGAGGAATCGCCACTAAAGAGCTTCTGCACAGCAAAAGAAACTACCATCAGAGTGAACAGGCAACCTACAGAATGGGAGAAAATTTTTGCAACCTACTCATCTGACAAAGGGCTAATATCCAGAATCTACAATGAACTCAAACAAATTTACAAGAAAAAAACAAACAACCCCATCAAAAAGTGGGCAAAGGACATGAACAGACACTTCTCAAAAGAAGACATTTATGCAGCCAGAAAACACATGAAGAAATGCTCATCATCACTGGCCATCAGAGAAATGCAAATCAAAACCACAGTGAGATACCATCTCACACCAGTTAGAATGGCCATCATTAAAAAATCAGGAAACAACAGGTGCTGGAGAGGATGTGGAGAAATAGGAACACTTTTACACTGTTGGTGGGACTGTAAACTGGCTCTCTCCTTTTAAAGTAACCCTTCTTTCTCTTGCTCCTTCAGCTGTGGGATAAAAGGCTCTCTGCTTTAACCAGTCCCAGAGGCTTCAGCATGCCTCGCTGCTTTCTCTTAACTCTGTGCACACCTTTGTAAATAGTCCCTCATGAAACTCTCCTCAATAACATTGCATGTAGTATCTATTTGCTGCAGAGACTCTTCCGTTTAGAGCCGAATATTAGTGCCCCTATTTTATAGTTGAGAAAACTAGCCCAACGGCGTGTTGAAATACCCTTGTGACTCTGGGCTTGAACTCAGATTGCAGATGCCCATCTATAAAACTCAGGCTCTCTCTATGAACTGTGTCTACCCCACTGCCTTCATGTTAAAAAGAGCCCATGGCCTTCAGCTGAAGTATTACACTCTGGTCTTTCACACACTCGTGCATGTGTGGGGACATGTTTTTGGAGGAGTGGCCCCTTCTTCTTTCTATAAAGAGTCAATCCAGCTCTGTCCTACCTGCCAAATGGAATCTGGGTCTTCGTTTCAATTGTCGAAGAACCTCTCCTTCTTTGGTTAATAGAATTACTCTAAATCCCTTTTTTACTCAGGAATACCTCCTGAGATTTTGATATTTGTAATTCTATTAAGCGTAACTCTTAAATGCAATTATTGGAAAACAACCTTAATAAAATCTGACCCAAGGCAAGTCCTGAAACCTAATTAACTACTTTTTTTTCCTGCTATAGAAGCCACAAAGCACATTAGAGCTGGAAATGGCCTTAAAGAATATTCAGACTCTTAACCTAATTTTAATAACACAGACCCTCTTAAAATTTGAAGAAGCTGTAAACTCTCTCTCAAGAAAAATGTGTATTTTGTCTTGCTTATTCTCTTTCTCTCTCTTTTTAAAAAATAGAGACAGGGTCTCACTATAGTTGCCTAGGCTGTTCTCGAACTCCTGGGCTTGAGCAATTCTCCTGCCGCAGTCTCTCAAGTAGTTGGGACTACAGGCACATGCCATGGCACCCTTTCTCTTTCTCATTCATGCACCCACATGTATACACACTCTTACGTTTTTTTTGATTCATTGTCATCGTGAAGCCCACTCGTGGGTTCCCAGATTAATGACCCCTCTTTTAGGCAAATTCCTTTGGTTTGCAGATGTGGACACTGATACCTACTCAGATAAAATGACTTAACCAGGGTTAGCGGTTCATATCTTGATCAGGTTGGGCTGTTATGCTGCAATAATAAATGACAATAATCTCAGTAGCTTAAAACAACATTTTTCCCCCTCATTCATGTAGTTTCCTCTGTGGGTTAGCATGGGGCTCTGCTCTTGTCATTTATACTCAGTGATGCAGGGTGACAGACAAATGCCTTCTAGAATATCATCCGTCATCCTGACAAAAGAAGAGAAAGCATTGTAAACCATGCACATGCACTGATTCTTTAAGCTTCTGCCTGAAAGTGACACATCACTGCTGGTCGTACTTCATTGGCCCAACTGAGTTCTATGGCCATGCTTACCTCTAGGGTGGCAGAGAAACCACTGGTGGAGAGCACAAATGACTGAGAAAGCTGGAAAAGCCAGAGTAGAACCAAGGCATTGTTTTATTTATTTATTTATTTTTGAGATGGAGTCTCACTCTGTTGCCCAGGCTTGAGTGCAATGGTACGATCTCGGCTCACTGCAACCTCCACTTCCTGGGTTCAAGCCATTCCCCTGCCTCAGCCTCCCAAGTAGCTGGAACTACAGGCCTGTGCCACCACACCTGGCTAATTTTTGTATTTTTAGTAGAGACAGGGTTTCATCATGTTGGCCAGGCTGATCTCGAACTCCTGATCTCAAGTGATCACCTGCCTCGGCCTCCTGAAGTGCTGGGATTACAGGGCATTGTTATTTTTTGTCTGAGTCCCTCTATTCTTCTAAGGCTACTGTTATCATCTAATTCATCTGGATGTAGCCTATAGAAGATTTGTCATCCACTTAACAGGGCTATGTTTTTGATATAAAATTGAGGCTAACTTGGAGATTTCTGTTGTTTTATTTGTAAATGCTGATTTTCTAACAGTTCATTTAAGATGCTGTTGCAACAAAGGAGACCTGTCTCATTTAGGATGAGCCATTATTGATTTTGTAGAACACTCATTTTTCAAGTGAAAACCTTTTCTTTCTATTGTCTGGATTGCCCTTATTTGTCTTCGTTTCTAATACTCATTTATTTCCCCTGGTCCTCCATAGCTTGTGGCCGATAGTATGACCAATGCAAACACAGAGGAGTCTCTGGATTTTTTTTTTTTAATTTAGCAATTGATAACAGTTGCACCTCTATTTTTATCTTCCATTATTCATTAATTTTATAGTTTACTGAATACTTGCCTCTGCTCTGAGGATTGTAATAAGGGTTAAATTACAAAATTTGCATAGCCTAGCACAAAGGAGTTGCTCAAAACACGTGATGTGGGATGTGTGTGTGTGTTTATTTTTTATTTTGAAATCAACATAGGACAATGACTAACAGCACACACTCTGGAGTCTGGCAGGGTGGGTCAGCATCTTGATGCAACCACTTACTATAAGCCATTCGATTTTTAGATTTTGTCAAGCTTTCTGTGCCTCAGTTTTCTCATTTGCGAGATAGGGCTAATAATGCTACCAAACTTCTGGGCTGTGGTGAAGAGTAATTGAAATAATATACGTACAACATCTGCCACAGGATGTGGTTTGGAGAAATCAGCATGCATATTGGAAAATAGGATTGCTATTTGCCAACTGGGTAGTGTATCGAGTAGGAAAGAATATAGGTTTTGGAATTCAGTAGACTTAAGTTCAAATCTCAGCTCTGTCGTGGTGTGAATTTGAGCGAATTACTTACCTCTCTGAGCCCCAGTCTCCTCTTTGGTATCATGTGATAGTCCTCCTCACCTTGCAGGGTATTTGGAAGGACCTCATAGGAATATGACACTACAGTGTCTCACATGGTGCATCGCACATTGAAAGAGTCAATAAATACTAGTTCTTCTGGATGTTGTGGGGTACGTGAAGATGGATAAAGGAAACAATTCCTCTCCCTTGCCTTCCAGGGGTTCATAATTTCATTGTGGAGATAAAACATATCTGCAAGTAACTACAGATAACCTAAAATGCTGAGTGCAGTGCAAGAGATACAGCTAATGGGGTGTGGAAGTTTGCATTAGGTGAGTTACTGTAGAAGGGTCATTTGAGCTGGGCTGTTGGCTTTGGCTGAGAAAAAGTGATTTTACTAAAGAGATACTTCAATTTACAAATATTGCTTGTTTTTCTTTCTCCCTCTTTCCTCATCAACCCCTTCCTCACCTCCAAACCCGAGAATACTCTATTATGCACCACTGATAAATTTTGCCTGGAGAGGAGAAATTCATTACCCTCCCTGCCAGTGCAGTTTGCTGATGCACTCTGTTTTCTGGTTGTGATATTTATAGCAGCTCAGTTAAGATTTAATTTTCTATTATTGCCTGAACTTTGCAGCCCTCATTTTTCATTTGCTGTCTGAGATTCATAGCTTCAGCACCCTGGAACCACTGCCGGGAAGACTTACTTAACATTCAGAATCAATGAACAAACAGGAGAAACGTTTTACCAGAGACAGGGCTTTAGTGATGCGGGGTTTAGCTTTGATTCCTAGCAATAGTTTTAGTCTATTCTTTCCACTTCCTGTGACCAACTGCATTTCTCTAACTCATTATCGCATAAGATGCCTCAGAGGTACCTGAGCCTGGGTGGTCTCTCCTGGAAATGTTACAGTCCAGGATCTCTCTGGATGTCATTATTATTTCCTTTTAATTTTGGCCTCTGGCCTTGCTTGATATTGTGGGAACCCTAATTTTCCCTTTCCTTTTCTCAGGTCTCTTGCTGGACTTGCCATATGACACAAAAACCTTGTCTAAAGGGATCTCAGGGCTAGCAGGTCTCTTCCCTGCCTCGTTATCTGTGGATTCATTTAGTTGATGAGACAGGACTTTGATTAATGCGTTTTTCTACTCCAGAGCTCACTGCTGCCTGCACAATCCCTTCCCTTTTACCTTATGGGAGTGTTCATCAGGGATGTGGGTGTTTGGAGACTTTCTCATCCCACTGCCTTCCATCCTGCGGTCCTTCTACTGAGGTGTTGGTAGACTTATGGTCATTCAGTACTTGTGGCATTTTGGCACTCGCCTGCCCTCCCCAATATGCATATCCATCCCCTGGAACTGGGAGCAGCCGTTTTGTACAATTTGTCTATGCCTTCCTAGACACAACATTGGTAGAATGGGAGCTTAACAAAAATAGGGACAATGAGTCTTTTCCGTGAGATATTGGATTTGGGACTGAGAAAGAATTGGTCCAGTCTCTTTATGAGGCTGAAGCCACAGATGTGAAAGTGAGGGGAGTTGGATGCCATTTTTCTTCTAGGTAGAGCCAGTGTGCAGTGAGAAAAATGGAGCAGGCAAGTATGGAGGAGATGTTGAGATGGAGGATCCAGAAGGCACTTGGTTCCAGCTGTTCTTAAGACCCAGGAGTGCCTTTCTTCTTGTGGGGTTGACACTTCATTGGGTACCACAAGATACCATCAAACCTTTCCAATAAATCTCCTCACTGGTTGGTGCAAGTTGTTTTCTGTCACAGGTAATCAAAAAGTCCTAACTGACATAGTGTTTTGTAATTGCTGGTTTTATGCTTCTGGTGATAGCTAAGCAAGCATGAGTTTAGGTTATTATTTAGCACGCTTCTGATTGTAAAGGAAAATGTTAAAACTTCAGTGTGCTCCAAAAAGAGTCACCAAACACACCCCAAAAAATTGAAATCAGGGCCTTGAAGAGATATTTGTACAGCCATCTTCCTAGCAGCACTATTGACAATAGCAACCCAAGTGTCCATCAATGGATGAATGGATAAGCAGAATGTGGGATACACATACAATGGAATATTATTCAGTCTTAAAAAGAAAGGAAGTTTTGGTATATGCAACACCATGGATGAACCTTGAGGGCATTATGCTAAATGAAATAAGCCAGTCATAAAAAGACAAAGACTGTGTAATTCCACTGATGTGAGGTACCGCGAGTAGTCAGATTAGAGACAGAAAGTACAATGGTGGCTGTCAGGGGTTGGGGGAGAAGAAAATGGAAAGTTGTCGTTCAGTGGATACACAGTTTCAGCTTTGAAACATGAAGATTTCTGGAGATTGTTTGCATAGCAATGTGAGTGTACTTAATATTACTGAACTGTCCCCTTAAAACGATTAAGAAGGTAAAATTTATGTATATTTTACCACAACTTTTAAAAAGAATCATCAAATTCTCCAAATCACATCTTGGATTTCTGGGATGTGGACAGAGGATGAACATGGACTATGAATGAGAGGACCACATTCTGTTCCTTGCTTTGTACTCAAATAAATGATTTGTTCAAGGTCACTTCTTTATACCTCATTTCACTCACATGTTCCTTTAATTCATTCACACAAGTACCTGCTATGTAGATTCTAGGTCCTGTGCAAAATCATGGGAACACAAAGGTGAATAAGAGGGTTGTTGAGGAAACTTGCTCAAAGCAAGTAATCTCTGTGTGGATTTGGAAAGATCAGCCAAGAGGATTTCACCAGGTGTGAAAGTGAAAGATGGTATTCCAGGCATCATGCAAAGAAGTTTGGAGAACTCTGAGAACATTTTTGTTTTGAAGGCTGGGCCACAGATGGGGGCAGAAAGAGGAAAGGGTGGTTGAAGTTGGGGCCAAATTGAGAGACAAGACTGAACTGTAAATGGGCTATCTATGGATTATTTTGGAGGTTGGTAGAGTTTCCTTCTGTGTGTTCTGTGGCCCGCTGGCCCCTTCAGAGGTTCATGAACAAATAATCTGGTTGATGGTCCATACTGTATCCCCCTTTTGGCTATGTTTAGTATCTCATTAGCATACAAAAGGTCAGAAAAATTCCTGCTGTAAAAATCTTGACTTTGTTTAACCCAACAGTTCCTAAACTTATATGACCATAGGGTTTTTCTGTATATCGTTTAGTTGCAGACGTACATTTTTAAAAAAGCTTTGGGAAAATGTGTTGGGGCTGGGGCTCTGAAATATAGGGCTTACTTAATTTTGGCTTGTCTTTTTAAAAGGAGGGAGTCATACTCTGAAATGATTTCACATTCTGTATCGTCAAGACTTTGGTCTCTTAACTGCCTTTCTCTGCTAACATTCCTATGGGGAGCTGCTGTATGGGAGAAGGCAGAGATTTAAGGGGCATCTGTGTATATGTTCTGCTCCCAAAGAGTGTCCTGCTTCCTCCTACAGAATCAGGGCTCTCGGACAAGGATTTCAGTGCAAGTAATTTATCTGGGAAGTGATCCCAGGGAATACTGATGGAGGATTGAGAAAGTGAAACAGGGAAGATAAAGGAGCCAATAGATAATATATGTATCAAGCAATTTCCCATGGGGCAATGAAGTCTATTCTCTCTGGGGAGCTCTGGGAGGTAGTGTGCAATGTGTACCTCCAAGTTATTCTATCAGGGTGACAAGGGGTCTGGGGTTTTTACCCACCAGCTCCTACCAGTGAGTGGTTGAGGGCTGCTTGGCTTAATGCTCTCACACTTTGGGTTTGTGACCCACGCGGGCTCTAGGCAGAGGCAGGCAGGTGCTGGCCTCCTGAAGTCAGACTGACTGGTAAGGGCCAAGAGGATACAGGTGGAGTTCTGGAAGTGTCTGCTATAGTTTCAAAACTAGCGGGGCTGGAAAGAAAATTGTTACTATGTCAATCCCTCCATTTTTATAGTGAATGAAGACTCATTCTGATAGTGTGGCAAGTTTCTGTTGACTACTTCAAGATTCTAGAATTTTCCCTGTATTTCCCTTCCTTTTGACACTATCCCAATGTTCTCATTTCTAATTATTTGTTAATTTAACTCTCACTTTCACCTTTCCTATTCTAAGTTCCGAATTTTTTATTTATTCGATTATTACTCCCAACCACATCAGCCCTTCCGAAGAAGCACCATTTTTGCCATCAAGTTCTTACTTGTGTTTGGACTGGCATCTCCTTCCAAATTGAATTTTGTCTAGACAAAGACTCATTGTGCTCATGTCTCCTGGCTATCAAATAGGAGAAAATTCCATGAACCACTTTGGACTGTTTCCCCAAATGTGTGCTTTTACTTCCCTCTGGGCTCCCAGACCAAGCTACATAAACATCCCAGTCTCAGGACTTAACTTCCATCAGTAACCAACTCATGCTCAATTGTTATCTATGTTTCATTTATTCATTCAACAAGAATTCATTGGACATCTACTACCATCTACACAAGGCACTGCTGCAAATGACTTGGGAGTGGGAGATGATAGTCAAGGAGGCTGTGGAGATAGTGGATCCAAAGCACAGATTCTGGAATCAGACATCCTTGAGCATGAGGCTCATCTCTGCCTTGGGCAAGTCACTTTGCTTTTCTAAGGCTCAGATAACTCATCTATAAGATGAAGATAATCATAATACCAATTTTATGGGATTATTTAGAATATTAAAGGTTATAATGGACATATAACACTTAGTATAGTCCTTGGCACACATTAAATAATACATACACAGAATTATGTTTTATTATTATTACAAATATAAACTGAACAAAGATGCCACCCTGAAGGTGCACTGTATCAAGATAGAGAAACATGGACTAAATATGTATAAAGCAAGATGGAAAGTGCTAAGTGCCAAAAAGAAGTAAAGAATAGTCTATGGAAGTCTGAGGAAGCACTGACAGGAGGAAGGAGAGAGCCAGAGGGAAGCCTGAGGAGGGTTTGATAGAGGGGCAGCGTTTGACCTGGAGTGGATAGGATTAGCGCATATAGATGCCAGAACTAGGGCACTAATTGTATTTGTGTGTTTGATTATTTATACTGTATTATATATTGATATACCACATGCATAAATATACTTGACTCATATGAAACTATATTCATCCAATCAATAGACATTTATTGAGTATCTACCATAGGAAAGTTATATGACTGAATAGTTATCCATTCAGTCGATAGATATTGAGTATCCACCATAGGAAGGTTACTAGCCTAAATGCTAAGAAAACAGCACAGACACCTGCAAGCATATGTTTATTGAAGCACTGTTCACAGTGGCAAAGATACAGAACCAGCCTAAGTGTTCATCCACCAATGATTGGATTTTAAAAATGTGGTCTATGTACATCACAGAATACTACTCAGCCTTAAAAAAGGAATGAATTAATGTATTTTACAGCAAATTGGATAGAGCTGGAAGCCATTATTCTAAGTGAAGTAACTCAGCAAGGGAAAACCAAAACTCACTGATAAGTAGAAGCTAAGCTATGGGTACACAAAGGCATACAAAGTGGTATAATGGACTGTGGAGACTCAGAGAGGGGGAGCGTGAGGGGGATGAAGGATAAAAAACTACATATTTGGTACAGTGTACACTACTCGGGTGACGGGTGCACTAAAATCTCAGACTTCACCACTATACAATTCATCCATGTAATCAAAACCCACTTGTACCCCAAAAGCTACTAAAATTAAAAAATAAAAAAAGACCAGAAAAAAAAAAGAAAAAGAAAACAGCAATGCATAAGCACAAGCAAAATCCCAACCTTCATCAAGCTTCTAGCCCAAGGGGCAATATTCACAATTGTTAAGAATAAAAAGATTCAGAAATAGTATGTGAAGTATGATCCTATTTTAACATATGTATGGATATATAAATGTACATATCATAAAAATGAGGCCGTGAATGCATAGTTATGTGTAAAGAGAAAGTGAGAGCTAAAGCAATAAATTTGGAGAGATGGATACAAAAGTATTAGCAGAGATTCTATTTCAGTGGTGGAATTATATTTTCTCTTTTTTATCTATATGTTCCAAATTTTGGGGCAATAAACTTGTGCTTTATGCATAATGTTAAAAAGTTGTGTATAGTGTATTCAATTAAGCAACTAAGTGCTAAAAGTTAGAATTTAACAGAAATTGCAAAGAGCCTTTCCTACTTTCCTTATTCCCATCTCCTAAAACAGCCATCATATTTCTAACCCTGAAGGCCTCTTGATGTTCAACTCGTTCTCCTATATCTGCTACCAACCCCATTGTTTGTGGACCATAAATCCTTTTATTCAACAAAATAAAATCTTCAGCTTGAGAGAAGTGCTTTCCCCAAAGAATGCTGTGCTCAAAATCAGAAGCTTTGGGCTTTTAGAGGGAAAAATACTCTACTGCTGCAAATGATTACTATTCCTGTTTGCTTTATAGGTTATTAAGTGTGTAGAAGATGTTCAAATAAAGCTGGCTAGAAAGTATAATAGCTCATGGATTTTTATAATGGAAAACAAACCCCAACAGAAATTAGGCCAGGCTCTCCCATTCACAGAAGGTTTCTGATACATAAGTGTAGTGCTCCCTCCTCACCCCCAAATGCAGAGATAATAGGTCTTGATTCACCACTGGGTGCACTGGCAGAGCCAAATTCTAGGCTGAGGTTTAGGAAAAGTTTGTTGGTCATGGCATCACTGCTGGCAAACACAAATTTATCTTTTTTCCACTGAGGTCCCAGTTTGCTTGGCATGACCTAGTTTATCTGGCAAAGCTAATTCATGGTGCTCCAGCTTTTCAGAACTGCCTGCCTCTTGCAAATTGGCTGGGTGTGGTGATTTTAATAGGCTCACTGTTTAGAATATATTTTCACATTTTCTTTCATCTGTTTATTCTTTGGTTTCCTATCCCAGTCATTCCTGCATTTTCTTCTTCATTTGAATGCTGAAGGTTTTAACTGTAGTTTTGCAGTGCATGCATTTATTTCCCAAGGATTTTTTTCATCCTGATTTACTGGTCACTTGTAATTATGGACCCTGCTGTCATTTTGAATAAAAAGTAAGCAATTTGTCTAGTAATTTTTGTTTAAAAGGTGAAGGTCCAATAGTGGTGGATATAGTTTGAAGAATGCTTCATACGAATTTGGGGCAAATGAGAAGGAGTTATTTAAATATGGAAATGAATATGCATAGATATAATTATGTCAATAAGAAACCCTCAAAATTAAAAAAAATCTGATTCCTCATCAAGAAAACCATTTATGTAATTGTTTCACTTTGTTACTCACAAGTCTTTGAAATTTTCTATTGCTCTTAGGATAAGCTTCAAGTTCATTAAAGTGGCCTGTAAGACCTGGCCCCGGTCTCTTCTCCAGCTCCCACCCTCACATCCTAATCACAACGTAATCAATTTCTTTCATTTCCTCTAGAGTGTTAAACTCTCTTGCCTCTGGATCTTCATGTTGTATTTTATCTTCCTGGAATGCTCTTCCCAGTCCTCCGTCTGGGTAACTCTTCCTTATTTGTGAGTTTCAGCTCACAGGTGGTTTCCTCTGAGGAGCATCCCCACATCTGCTTGGTTGGGGTTAAGAGCCCTTCCTCTGTGTTGTGTCATCACAGCAGGACATTGCAGCTTACTTCTCTGTCTCTTTTACCAATCTGTAAAATAGCCATGTCTTTCTGTTACCATTTCATCCTTGAACCAAGCACAGTGCCTGGCTGGCACACAGTAGGTGCTTAATAAATAT
This sequence comes from Hylobates moloch, assembly GCF_009828535.3. Taxonomy (NCBI): domain Eukaryota; kingdom Metazoa; phylum Chordata; class Mammalia; order Primates; family Hylobatidae; genus Hylobates; species Hylobates moloch. The sequence goes on from NW_026652285.1 coordinate 43,017,315, forward strand.
TTCTTAACTGAGTGGGTACATTGGAATAATTTGTTGAAAAAAAGGAATCAGGATTCAAGTGATTTTCTAGGTCCCATGCTGCCCTTGGGTGCCTGAATTATCAGGTCAATTCAGATTGAACAAATATTATTGAACACAGATATGTGCCAGCTGCTTCCACCTACCCTATTTCATTTGATCTTTTCCTTAGCTTTCTATTTTCCACCTGAGGACAGTCAGACCCAGTGAGGCTAAACAACTTGATCATGGCAACCCATGAATAGAAAGAACCTTGAGTTTCAGAGACCTAACTCACTGCTCTTGGCCCTATATCAGGGTGCTCCTCTTTAAACATGTACATGCCTGTTATTCTCTGTTGCCACAACCATCCACTAGGCTATCTTATTAGAACATAAGAACTCTTGAATTGCTGACATAAAAGGTAGAACTGAGACCAAAATCAAAATGGAATCCTGGAAAGGAATTGGGGAAGGAAGCGCTGGTCTAAGAATCCAGACATTTGAGTTTTTGTCTTTCCTGTGTGACTCGGGGAAAGTTGTTTAGTCTTTGTGGGCCTTAGCTTTCTCATCTATACAATGAGTGGGAATGATTGAACAATTTTGTAGAGGCCTTCCCACTTTAAATTCAATGATCCTTGCAAGCTGATATGAGAGTTAAACCTTAACACTTTGGGAAAATGCTGGAAATGTCATACTAGGAATGACACCACAGATTGCAGCCTTATTTCAAGTTAAGTAAATCCTAGAAGTAGATGTCCACTTTTAATGGAAAAAAATGATGCATTTTATTTCCATACTGGATCAACTTCCTACCTTAAAATGGGATTTCTGGTATGAAAATGGCCTGATAAATGACACTGTGGTGTGGGCACATAAAAACTAAACCCCACAGAACTTAGATGTAAAAATTTCTGAGGACCTTAACCTGTGTGATAAAATGTAGACTATACCCCTTTAATAGATTTAGAATCAAGAGATACATTTCTAGCAGGGCTTTTGAAGTACTGAGACCTCTCATGGAAAATGGATCTCTTTTCTCTTTTAGGAATGCTGCACATTTTTTGAGAAGTTAATTAAGAACAGCATTGTTTTCTCATTGACAACAAATCAATGATAACATTCTAGAGTTTTATAGCACTTTTCTCCAAAGAACTTAATATATTCAATATATCCAAGGGAGAAATCCTATTTTTTTTGTTCATAAAATTGCTAATTTGTCTCAGTGACAATGTAAAGACATGTATTACCTATGGACATAGAAAGTGTTTATTTCATCTATTGAAACTCAGAAGAAAACAAGGAATGGGTTGAACTTCAGTGTTAAATTGTGGGGAGGAGCTTCACTTGAGTTTCACAACAACAGCGACGATATAGATTAAAGGAGCACGGCTCATTTTGATGTTGAGTTTTGCTGTGGTTTGAATGTCTATGCTCCGCCAAAACTCATACATTAAAGTCCTAACCCCCAAGGTGACGATATGAGGAGACGGGACCTTTGGGAGGTAATTAGTCATGAGGGTGGAATCTTCATGAATGGGATTAGTGCCCTTCTGAAAGAGGTTCCAGAGAGCGGTCTTGTCCCTTTCACCAGGAGAGGACACAGTGAGAAGGAAGCATCTATGAACCAGGAAGCAGGCCCTCACCAGACCCTGAATCTGCCAGTATCTTGATTTTGGACTTCCCAGCCTCCAGAACTGTGAGAAATAAATTTCTACTGTTTGTAAGCCACCCAGTATGCAGTATTTTGTTGTAGCAGACTGAACAGATAAGGCAAGCTTAAATTAGACATTCAGAGTGAACATATGTCCCATAGTGAACTCCATGGAATTCCAGGATGAGCTACAAGAGCCAGTGGAAACATAATAAGGTAGAAAAAGATAATAAGCAAGAAAAAAAAGGATGTAGTCGATGCAGAAGAAAATGATGCTGAGCTACATGACTCACGGGAAAGTGAGATGGAAGGTATATAAGAAATTGCAAATAATAAAAAGTTATGGTGAGAGCTTGTTGATATCATTTGGATATCTGTACCCTCCAAATCTCATGTTGAAATGTGATCCTCAGTGTTGAAGGTGGGGCTTGGTGGGAGATATTTGGGTCATGGGAGTAGATCCCTCATGAATGGCTCGGTGCCTTCCTGCAGTAATGAGTGAGTTCTCACTCCATTAATTACCATGAGATCTGATTGTTAAAAAACGAGTCTGGCACCTCTCCTCTCAATTTTTCTCCCTCTCTTGCCACATGACATGCCTACTACCACTTCACCTTCCACCATGATTGTAAACTTCCTGAGGCCTCACCAGAAGCAGATGCTGACACCATACTTCTTGCATAGTCTGCAGAACCGTGAGACCAATAAACCTGTTTTCTTTGTAAATTACCCAGCCTCAGGTATTCTGTCATGGCAATGCAAAATGGATTAATACAATTGCTAAGACTAGAAACATGAGTTCGGAGTGGGAGAGACATAGTAAAATCAAGGGTGGTAATTATTAGAGGGTACACTTGACTTGCTATCAAACATGCATTCCTGAAAAGTTGTGTGAAAATCTAATTGTCATAAAATAAAAACATATTTAATAGTTAATTATTTAAAGGAAATTTATGTCTGTAAGGGAAAGGGTACTTTTATAACACAAATACCAATCCCCTAAATTATTTCTTTTAAAATTCCAGATTTTTGTCTATGTTGAGTTTTCTTAAGTTAATGGGCATTGAAGCAGGCAGTTGAGAGAAATACACACTGTTTTAGTTTTGGGAGTGGCATCAAGAAAGGACAGAATGTTCCCAGTTGAAAGAGGCCCTTGAGATTATCTAATGCAACCCTTCATTTTCCAGATGAGAAAACTGAAGATTAAATGCTTTGCTCAAGGCTAAGCAGTGGGTCACTGAGAGTTAACCAAAGGTTAAGAGATTTGTTCATAGTCCTCAGCTGCCTGACTGAAAAATTAGAGCTAGACCCAAATAGTCCTCCTGCCCACTCAAGGCTCATTCTCTGCATGTCACTTAGCCTGGATGGTTTACTGTGTACAGAGAGTGAAACAAAGCTGCAATGCAGCTGCCCACTTTTGTTCTCTAGAGCCCTTTCCAGTTTCAGAATTCTGTGATTCTACATCATTGCTGAATCTCTTGTTTTTCAAGAATGTTGCCTAAAAGGATTCATTGTAAGATCAGGAGGCAGCCAAATAAATAAATAAATAAATAACTGTTATTGGCTCCCAAATGGCCAAGGAGTATAGTAATATATCTCGTAAAAGGAGATAGATAATGCTAAAAGAAGAAATTTATCTCCCAGAAAGCAATAAAGCTTTAAAACTGAATGTAGAAAAAGAAAAAAAAAAAAACAGTAACCCAGTTTCTCTTCAGTTCTTTCAGAATCTATCAAATATGGCACTTTGAATTGGTCCAAGTTTCACAGACACCAGAAAACCATAAGTGTGATGTTTTTGAAGATGCCATACATCTCCCAAAACACATCATTTTGTTCCAGCTCACTCTTCTTTGCACGCCATTTAACTTAGCTTCTTGTCATTTCCTCTTAGAGATGCCACATGTATCTCTAGTTCCTCAGAAAAAAAAAAGCCCTTTATTTGTAACTGCAGAAAATGCATTATGTGAGAATTCGGAGAGAGAGAGAAGAGATTAAATTCAATTCTCAAGCACCACTTTTTTGTTCTCTGCAAAGTACCATAATGCAGGACCCACAGGTAAGGTCTTGATTTAAATCTCAGAGTTTAAAAATTATTTTCTTTGTAAGTAGCAGCCTTGTGTTACCTATTTCCTCTTTTGATCCCTTTTTTTTTCTTTATCTAGCTTACAGATTTCTTGCTAAAAATACTTTAGATCATATAAATTCATGCGAAGTCTTTAATGTAGCAAAATCTTAGTTGGGTTGCCCAAAGAAGAATAGGAATGACTGTTCTAAAAGAGAGCTCCTAAATGAAACTACTGTTAAATAAAAATCATGCTCCATGACAACATTGTCTAAATTTTAAATTACATGTAAAATATCAAATAAACATTCAAATATCCATCATGTGTTTCAGTATAGATAAAGCCATAGAATCAAATAATGCTAGAGCTGGAAGAGATCTTAGAATTTCTGGAAGTTTTCTTATTTTGTAGGTAAGAAAACTGAAGCTTATTATAGTCGGATTATGAGGATGGCTATCCAGGCACTACCTCAACTGCCAGTCTATAAAAAGCACAAAAACAGCACTAGGATAAATGGCAAATCAAAGCCAGATATCTCAGACTCCCATACATAGCTGTTTACTACTTTGTGAACAGTCACCTGAACATTGACAGTCTGCTAAAATACTTTGGAACTAAAGAATGAATGATTTGGTTTGTTAACCAAGAGTATGTGATTTATTTTATTATACAAATTTTAATTATCTTAGTGTATATCCAAGCACACTAATTTTTAAATTTACAAAAGAAAAGAGGACAAGAAACACAGAATAGGTGACATTTTCTTAGGTTTTTAAAAAAACACTGGTCTTACTTTGGCCAATGGAAAATGCACTGTTAATCAAATTTCTTTCTGAAAGCAAACATTTTAAAATCCATTTTCTCTATTCCTACTAAATGACCAAAGTGAAAAAATAATGATTGACAGAATGTCAAAGCATTGGCTTACCTCAGATATCCACACATCTTAGCCAGGCCCTAAGGCCACAAGGAGGGGCTGACGTTACCAAGATCATGGAGCCATTGCTGTGTTCATATTGATGGATCTAATTCAACAAATACTGATGATGTGCCTGTGCAAGAATGCTGGGACTGCACAAATGAAATAGTGACCCAGTCCCTTCGCCCAGGATTTTACATTCTAATTGTGAAAAGGACATTAACAATAGCACAGACTAGCTGTTTCCTGAGATAGCTGGAGCTCCCTGGGTACATAGAAGATGGAATACTTGTGTTGGCTGATGGAAACCAAAAGGCCTCACCAAGAAGGTGACATTTGAGCTGCCAATTGAAGGACAAATAAGTGTTTTCAGGATGGAATAGGAAGGAAAGGGGAAGCAAGAGGTCATCTTGGATCATCGGCATATGCAACAATAGCCTAGAAGACTGGGAAACTCTTCTGTTGAAAACGTTCTGCAAAAACATTGATATGATTCTTAAAAAGCATCATCAAAAAAAAGGCAGGGGGAAGAGTAGTGGTTGTAATGATAAATGATACAACACTCAGATCCCATGTTGGGCCTTAAGGACTTATTCCTCCTGCTGCTAAGACTTATGTTGACACAGTTCTTGGCTATCAGCCTTCTTCAGGAATTGCCTCATCTGACAAAAGACCCCCTGCCAAAGGTCTCACGCTTTTCTGGGGTACATCCAACGACTGGCCAAGGAAGAACTGTCTCAAGACAATGCTGCTGAAGGGCTCATTCCTATTTCAGAGCTCCTTGAGGGATCAGCTGAGGCTGTCTGCATTGCAACCCAATTAATTCTCCTTCTACCCAATCTTACTTCCATCCTTTTTATCCCATGACTGTTGACCCCAAGAGTACTCTTTAATAAACTTCCTGCATGCTAACCTCCATCTTCCTAGACACAGAGGGATAGGATAACTAAGTATTACAAGTTAGATGAAGACACAGGGTATTGCATTTCAACAAGCAAGAGCACATCAGTCTTATAGTTCCCCAAAGGGTGGTGGGATGGAATGAGAGGCCAGGATTCATCACTAGTTTGTGATAACCCCGTCTGAACCTTTTCTTCTAGCACTGTCCATTTAAAATAACTTTACCCTTTTTGTTCTTCTTTCTAACAGCCTCCAAACTCATTTTTACCTTTAGGGGCTTCTAAGAGTTTCTTGGGCTTCAGCTTCCAGGTGACTTTTCTGTGAGCCTCTGGACTAGTTCTGTTCCCGGGGATGCTCAGATTATTCCTCTAGCTCACTTAGAATGCTCTGATCTGTATTTCTCAAAGTGTGGTCCTCAGAAAGCCCAAATCAGGTGCCTGTTTAAGATGTAAATAACAGACTCCACTCTAGCCCTACTGATTCAGGAGGAGAAGCCAGGGTGGGAGGCTGGAGGGAGGTGGGCAGGGGGTGGGAGGTGGTTGGTATCTACATTATAGAGAGGCTACTCAGAACATCCTTATGCCCTCAAAAGTTTTAGAGTTTGAGAATCTTTTCCTTAGATTTTCTGGAGAATGTAATAAAGAGAAACAGTGGTATTTCTGAATTGCCTGCTGAATCAATAGTTATATGTAATTTAGAGAGCTTTATAATTTAGTAATGAAAATAGTGTATGCATGTATTTATTCTCATTGTGATGCCAATCAGACTTCAGCTTGCTCTCAGTGGGTGGAATAGAAGGTGTGTAAATCTAACCAGGCTTAAGGAATCAGACAACTCTGACCACATCCGGGGAGGTTCTGGATTTGTTTGGATCTAGAGGCAGGGTTGGGGAATCATTTTTCAGACAAAACATGGCAGCTTGCTAATAAAAAAGGATAGATGACTGTCGGGCAGTTTCCAAAGGCTTAGTTTCAGGTTCCTATTCAGCTGGAACTGGGAAGGGAATACGTGTACAAGAGAGTTTTAACTAGTGTGGAACAACAAAGGATTTGCACTAAAACTTAGAAAGTTCTTCAGTTGTTGAAAATAATTTGTTAAAAAATCAACTTCATTGAGGTCTTAATTAAATTTGATTAAACATAACTCTTTTGAACGTATAATTCAATGACTTTTTGACTAATACACAGCTGTGCATTTAGAACAGCTTTGCCCTTTTTGTTCTGACAACCTCCAAACCTTCATTACTAATCAAGATAAAGACAGCTTTCATCAACCCCCAAGTTCTTCGGTGTCCTATTCTCCGCCCACCATTCCTGGTGTGAGGCAACCATTGAACTACTTTCTGTCACAATAGATTAGCAGGGCCTTTTCTAGAATTTCTTAAAAATGGAAGCAGGATGTGCTGTTTAGTTGAAGGAAACGCTCACTAGATAAAAAATTCTTGATTACAGTTTTTTCTTTCAGGACTTTAAAGATGTTCCATTGTCATCTCACTTGCACAATTTCTGATGATTTCTGTGATAATTCTCATATTTGTTTCTCTGTATGTAATGTGTCTTTTTTCTCTGGCTTCTTTTACGATCTCCCTCAATGGTTTTCAGCAGTGTGTGTGTGTAAATACAGCTTGGGATTTATCAAGCTTCTTGGATCTGTGGATTTATGATTTTCATCAAGTTTCAAAATTTTTTGCCATTACATCTTCAAATTTTTTTAGTACCTCAGTGTCTTCATCTATGAAGTAGAGATAGTGACTGTCTGCTTGATAAAGTATTGTTTAAGGTAATGCATATAATTGTCTTAGCACAGTATTTGCTGTGTAGAATATGCTCCCCAAAAATGTCTGCTTCAGTAGGATGTCATATAATTAATTTTCCCAAACTGATCATGTTTGAGATTGAAAAGGGGCGCTATTAATATTCATGCTGCCACAGGGATGGACCAAGACTATTGCAGGCAAACTGGCATATATGGTCATATATGAGAATAAAAGCAGACTGGTGTAGCTTTCATCTGTAACTTGGGACACAGCTCTGGTGTAGTGGAAGGTTCCTGCTCCCCATGCCCCATTGAGGAGTGAATTTGCCCTTAGATTGGAATGAAGGCACCAGGATTGTAGCTTGGACCATGACACCAAACAGTGGTACTGAACAACCTCACTGAGTCTCAGTTTTTTAAAAAATTTTAATTACCGGACCTTGTTTTTTAGAGCAGTTCAAGGTTTACAGAAAATTGAGCAGATAGTACAGATGGTTCCCACATACCTCTCTCATTCCTCATTCAGTTTCCCCTGTTATTAACATCTTGCAATGATATGGTACACTTTTATAATTTGTAGACCAATATGGATCCAGTATTATTAACTAATGTCTATGGCTTAAATTAGGGTTCACTCTTGTGTTGTACATTGTTTGAGTTTTGACATGTGTCCACCATTATAGCGTCAGACAGAATAGTTTCACTGCCCTAACAATCCCTTGAGCTCCACCTGTTTACCTCCCTTCTCCAGCCCCTGGCGACTGCTGATCTCTTTGCTGTTCCTATGGTTTTGCCTTTTCCAAAATATCATAGAGTTAAATCATACAGTATACAGCTTTTTCTGACTGCTTCTTTCATAGAGAAATATACATGTAAGTTTCCTCCATAATTTTTTATGGCTAAGAGTGGATTTCTTTTTATTGCTGAATAATATTCCATTGTAAGACTATAACAGTTGTTTTTTTAATCCATTCACCTTTGGAAAGACATCTTGGTTGCTTCCAATTTGGGGCAGTTATGAATAAAGCTGCTATAAATATTTGTGTGCAGGTTTTCATGTAGACATCCATTCTCATTTCATTTGGGAAAACATCAAGGAGCATGATTGCTGGATCATACAGTGAGAGTATGTTTAGATTTTTAAGAAACTGCCAGACTGTCTTCCAAACTGACTGTCCCATTTTGTATTCCCACCAACAATGAATAAAAATTTCTGGGGCTCCAGGATCTCCAAATTCTTGTCAGCATTTGGTATTGTCAGCTTTCTGGATTTTTGCCGATCTACTAGGTATACAGTGGTATTACTTTATTGTTTGAATTTGCAATTCCTTAATGACATATGATGTTGAGCATATTTTCACATGATTACTTACCATCTGTACATCTTCTTTGATGAGGTGTCTGTTCAGCTACTTCCCTATTTTTTAATTGGGTTGTTTGCTTTTTTGTTGATTTTTATGAGTTCTTTTTACATTTTCAGTACAAGTCCTTTATCAAATATGTGTTTGCAAATACATCAGATATGAGTTTTGCAAAAAAAAAAAAAAAAAAAAAGAAAAACACACCCACAAAACAGACTGAAAAAAAAAACAGATACGTGTTTTTGCAAGAGCAGTCTGTGGCTTGTCTTTTTATTCTCTTGGCCTTGAAATATTTTTATATCCCACCATCTTTCTGAGAATCCAATTACATCTGTATTAGACTACTTGATATTTTCCAAAGATTATTGAAGCTCTGTTCATTTTTTCAGTCTTTTTTCTCTCTGTGCTTCAGTTTAAATAGTTTTGATTGGTTCATCTTCAAGTTCACAGATCTTTCTTTCTGCACTATCCAATTTGCTGTTAATTTCATCTGGTGAATTTTTTTCCCCACACATTGAATATTTTTATTTCTAGAGTTTCTTTATTTCTGTTGGTTTTTTAATATTTTTAATTTCTCTTCTCAGTTTTATGTTCCTTTATATATTTGAACATATTTACAATAGCTACTTTAATATCTTTGTCTGCTAATTCCATTATTTCTGCCATTTCTGGATCTGTTTCTACGGACTGATTTCTTCCTAAGTTATGGATCACATTTTGCTGGTGCTTTTCATGGCTAGTAATAATTTTTTATTGAATCCTGGACATTTTGAGTTTTGGGATATTGAATACTGGATTTTGTTTCCTTTTTATAAAGGGTGTTAGACTGTGCTCTGGTAGATAGCAATGCTTGCTAATCATCTTTATCCTTCCAAAGCCTATTTAAAAGCTCTGTTTGGGCAGGTGTGGAGTAAACTTTAGTCCAGAGCTAGTTCATTTTATTATTAAGATGTGACTCTTCTGAGGTTCTACCAGATGCCCTGAGTAGGCTGATCACTTTGGGTGATCAGAACTTCAACATCACCCAGGCCTGTGTGAGCTCTGGAAATTGTTCTGTTTACAGTTCCCCAGTCATTCTTTGCCTGACCTATAGGAATTCCAGCCTATAAACTCATGGCTTAGTATTGGCAAAGGACTTGAAAGGAACTCTGAGAAAATTTCTGGAATGTTTTATCTGCCTCCTAGATGACAGCTGCCTTTGCCTACTTGAACTTCAATGTCTGTTTCTTCCACTCAGAGATTCTATTGTGCTCTGCTTGGGATCTTCTCCCCATGCTACTTTCTAGAAAGTGACACTCCAGACAGAAAGCAACCCCAGACAGAAAGCCTGGGCAATCATGCAACTCACCTCATTTATTTCCTTTTCCTGCAAGAGCACAGTCCTGTGCTGCCTGATGTTCAATGTCTAAAAACGGTTATTTAGTATATTCTGTTAAGTTTACGGGTTATGGTGGGGGTGTCATTCCAATTATTTTGGCATGGTTGGAAGCAGAATTTCCAATGTTAAATATTTTTAAATTATGCAATCTTTCCCCAGCTGTGGTTGAGAACTTATTCTAGCTCTGAGCCAGGCCCTTTGATAAGTGGTGAGAGACGTAGGCAAGAGGGGTCTCTTCTCTGGTCTCATACTTTAAAGGACCACCCCAACACACACATGAATTTATTAAGAGCACACAGACAGTGGTATCTCTGTTAGTTGAGATCTGATACTCAGCTCTGACCCAGCAGTATGCATAACCCATAACACACAATTTGACTTAACTGATCAAGCCCCAGGGAATGCATCTTTACATCTCTTGCCTTATGTTTCTGAATCAAAATTGTTACAAAATGTGACTTCATTTGAATGCCATGGTTTCTGGATTGTGCTACTGGTGATTTCAGAGACAGACACTGCTTTAGGGTGCTGGGAGCATTTGAATGGTGGAAGCACATAGTGAGAGAAAAGACAAATTAACTTGTCAAATTCTTCCACTCAGGCAATCTGAATATAGTAAATTCTTATTGATTATTTATTATTTGCCAATGGTACCCAGTGTTTATTTTCTTGCTTCTACTTATGCTACAATTTGTGGTACCAGAGGTACTCACAAACTATCATAGTAGTTGTAGCAGTTGCATGTGGCACCTAAGGAATGCTTGGAAAGATTTTAAAAATTAATATTTCTCTCAAATGTGCATCTATGTAGAAATAGACATAGCATGTATAAAGTATGATGCTGATGGTTTACCTCACTATCCAGATAGTATTATTAATTATTAACTTTTTTGAGTGCATTGCAAACGATCGCTCTTGTTGCCCAGGCTGGACTGCAATGGCGCAATCTCAGTTCACTGCAACCTCTGCCCCCTGGGTTCAAGCGATTCTTCTGCCTCAGCCTCCCAAGTAGCTGGGATTACAGGTGCCTGTCACCATGCCCAGCTAATTTCTGTATTTTTAGTAGAGACGGGGTTTCACCATGTTGGCCAGGCTGGTCTGGAACTCCTGACCTCAGATGACCCACCTGCCTTGGCCTCCCAGATGAATCCTAGAATTTTGCATACATTAAATTTTATTAAAATATTTATTGACAAATAAATTTGGAAAAAAGCAAATTTTATCATTTCTGCATTATTTAAACACTTAACAATTTGATATCATGAAGTATAATTTGTGTCTTGCTTTCTAATTTTAATAGAAAATTTTGAATATTTCAGTAGAAATGCAATTTCAAAAGCATAAAACTAATTTTAATTTTTAACATTTAATTTAAATGTTTGATAAGATATATTCAAGATTTGCGTACTTACAATAAGTTATATTTTAATATTTTATATCATTGGGAATGAGTACAGGTTGAAATCATGATAAATGTAGAAAATACAAAAATGTAATTCAGTTAAGTAGCTGAAAGGGAAAAGCAAATGTCATTACAAGGGTGTGTATTTATCAAGGTAGGGGATAAAATGTATGTTATTTAACAGTTAGTTGATTTGAGTTGTAACTTTTAAATGTTTACATCGACAATGTGAGAGGCATCATTTGGCCTTTTGCCCTGGACCGCATCAATATTATGGGTAAGCCTGAAAGACAGGGATGGAAATGAAATCTCATTAGTTGAGAGAGGGTCCCATTGTGTGTATGCTGGGCTCAGACTTGGGTGGGTGAAGTGGGGAGTACAGGAAGACTGATTGGAGAATGTCCATCTCCAGAATTGCTGGTTATGGCCCTGGTGTAATTGCTATCACCAGTAGTGGTTCTGTGGTAGGGGCTGAGAGGAAGTAGGCTTAGCTTGAGGGCAGGATTGAAGCCAGCAAAGGACTTAACTACAAACAGGATCATTGAGGCAAACATTTGTTTATACAAAATAGTCAGAGGCAGTGGTGGTGGTGTTTGCGGTAGTGGGGAGAGCAGACAGGAAATGCCTGCCCTACCTCCTCTCTGGAGGTTCCAGTGGCACAGCGGCACCCGTGGATACAGGCTCCCAGAGGCCAATTGTACTGGACTCCAGGGAAGCTTCCGACATCTGTCAGGATTGTCCCAGGCTCCGAGTTGGTGAAACACATCACTGATTCCTGCTCAATGGGATAGGAGGAAAAAAAATAATGAGGGATATTTTTAATCTGTCCCATGTGATTAACAATAGCATTTGCAGTAAAGTCTTATAAACAGTTTAGTCATAAACACCTCGCCAGGCATGTCTCCTACGACAAAATTGATGTTCTGTCTGTGATCAGTTCTGCTGGGTTACTGTGGCTGAGCCAAGATTGATGGTGTGTTGTCTTTATGCCAGTTGCTGAACTAGGGACTGAGAGAACTGCGGGCAGGAGAGAACGGCTATCAGCGTTGAATGGGCTGCTTCAGCTGAGAGAGGAAATTGTGCCTTTGAGAAACAGCCACTGAAACAAATCAGAAAAATTTAAAAATAACCTTGTGGGGCTATTCATTTGGCTAGCATAGAGTGCATGTTTTTTACCAAAGTGATCTCCATCGTTTGCAAACAGTGTCACCTAAGCCCAAATTGATGATTGCCTTTCCCAAGGTGAAACATTAGTGCCAGTCACAAATTAGTCAAAGACCATGAAGGGAGGGGCTTGCCATGTTCATTTCTGTGCCTCCAGGACCTAGTTCAGTTGTTCTCAACCCTGGCAGCCCATTACAAACATGAGGGGAGCTCTAATGCCTAAATCCCATTTCAGACCAATTAAACCAGAATCTCTTAGACATTGGGTGCTGGCACATCCCATTTTTTTTTTTTTTTAAGTTTCCCAGGTGATTGTAAAGTGCAGTCATGGTTGGCGTCTGCTAGGCCAGCTATCGAGCTATCAATTACATAGTAATTGCTCAATAAACATTCAATAAACTGAACCTGGCATAAGTAGATTTGCAGATTCCACTTTAACTTAGAAAAACAAAAGGATGGCTGGGCACAGTGGCTCATGTGTGTAATTCCAGCACTTTAGGAGGCAGAGGTGGGTGGATCACTTGAGCCCAGGAGTTTGAGACCAGCCTGGGCAACATAGTGAGATCCCATCTCTACCGAAAAAAAAAATGGATGAGGAGAGGGCTGCAACCTTTATTGCCAAACTGCTGCAGACAGAACTAGAATATTTTATCTAGAGGTATAGTCTCACGGCTATTAAAAAGATGTGTGGGGTGATTTCCTATGTGAGGTGATTTCATACTCTTTTAGGTAGCAGCAAGGTGATAGCCCAGGGCTGTGATGAAAGCATTAGAATTTTCAAGTTGTACCGCATTGCCACATTTTGTAGAATAAAAAATGTCTGTTCAGATTTGCCCATCTGTGCATTTATCTAAGATAGATGCAGCTTCCTCTGGTACCAGAGGAAAGTGTGGGCTTGGGTCCCTAGCAAAGGGACAAGAATGATCATTTTCTGTGTGTAAAAAAATGTGTAACTCCAGACCACTCAGTTCTGGGAGTGTTGCATTTGTGCCAAAATGTGGGTCTGGGTTTAAGGGGGTCTCTACTTTATATACTTTGTAATTGTTCAAGACCAAAGAATTATGTAAGAGTTTGTGTACAAGATAAACATTAACACATTGAACTAACATTTCTAATGTTAATGAATGTATTGACAGCAAATGTTAATGGCTCTTACTTTTCCTTTCTCTTATTCCACGGGTAGGGGAATGAGTGTTTACCTATGCACAGATGGCTACATTCGGTAGTATTTTAAATTATAACTGGTTCTTTATGGGAAGTTTCCTAATTTGGATTATCGGCTGTGTATGGCTGAGTTCCAAGAGTGGGCCGAGTTATGACTATCAAAAGGAAGAACAGTACACCTAGTGTTGCAATGTTTTTCATTGTTACTTTGTACCCTCCTGTAAATTGCCTTAATAAAAAAAGACATGCTTAAACATTTTTGGGTTGCTAAATGACTTACATAAGCTACCTTAAGTTATAAAAATTATAAAAGAATAAATGCAAAAATGAATATATATAGATGATAGATGATAGATAAATGATAGATGATGATAGATTGATAGATGATGATAGATAGATAGATAGATAGATAGATAGATAGATAGATAGATAGATGATAGATAGATAGATAGATAGATAGATAGATAGATAGATAGATAGATAATAGATAGATAGATGAATGACCCAACTGCAGACACCTTAGACACCTGTGGCTGCCCCATGATATCTTCTGGGATGCAAAACTGGCCCATCTTAGTTATCATTTCATTCAGGTTTTGTCTGTGTAGAAGGAGCTGTTATCTACCCGTTGATAGGGAATCTAATATCGACTTCACTTAATGTAAGAATATGTTCTGTTGTGGACATTAGCCCATAATTTCAGATGTTTCTTGTGTCTTTGTGTCTGTAATGGACAGTGAGGATAGAATAAAATGAAATGTTTAGAGTATATCACAAGAATAGAAATTATTTTTCAAAAACATACAACTTTATCTTTCATTGTCTTTACTACCTTATACATTTAGTAAACAGTGACAAGGTTTTGTTTTAGAAGTTTGCTGCCACTTGTAAGATCAGAAAAATATTACTAAATATTGAAAATTTTAGAGTTAGAGACCTGGAATTATCTAGTCCACTTTATAGATGAGGGAACTGAAACCCAGAGAGACTGATTTGTCTTAGACCATGTCACAGCACACACACAGCTGGGGTCCAGGTAGAATATAACCAGGAAAGCTTGGTCAGGAAGCAAAGCCTAATGGGGGCCCCTTGTGACATACAGAATTGACAGAGTCCTACTTTTTTCTACTATGAATAGAGAAAATCTATTTATCAAGGCAAAGAGGCTGGGGAGGTGGGGATGGGGAGGAATGAGAAGTTGGGGAAAGGGAGGGTAAATGTTTATCTTCGCTAGGAGTGAGCGTAGCTGTAGATAATATCTTTCCATTGGTTGTGGGCACTGTCAGGATTTCGTTGGGAATTGGCCACTTGGGAATTGATAGCATTCTGAACTTACGTGATAGCCCCATCTTATCATTTGCAGAATTGACTTAAGGTGCCTCAATTCTGTCCTTTTCACCAATTGACCCCTCAGCATGACAACAGGACCCTTCTTGCACTGATAGTAATCCTATGATTCTAAATTGCAAGTGGTCCCCACTACAGTGTACCATTTGAGTCAATCTAGTTTTGCAACTGTCTCTGGGACTCAACTTCCAGCCCAGACATTTTAGGGGTACAATACAAGGGATGTTCAAAAAGTTAATGGAAAATGTGTACTATGGAAAAATTACGCATGGCTTTCAATGTCTTTTTTGGCACCAAAATAAACTCATGCTAATTTGTTATAACGTGTGAACAGGATCTTGCCAGAGGCACTAAAAAGGATAAGACATCAGTTTGAAAATAGCCCATATAACAGCAAAATGAATTCTGCTGAAATTGAAGCAAAAACAAACATCAAATTGATGGTGAAGCTTGGTGAAAGAATGGTGAAAGCATTAACAATTTACAAAAAGTGTGTGCCTCAAAGAAATCAGCAATTTACAAATAGACAACTTGTTCTAAGAGGGGTTGAGATGATGTTGAAGATGAAGCCCTCTGCAACAGACGATGCACATCAATTTGCGAGGAAAACATTCATCTTGTTTGTGCCCCAATTGAAGAGAACCAACACCTAACAGCAGAAAGAATACGCAACACCATAGACATCTCAACTGGTTCAGCTTACCCTATTCTGGCTGGAAAATTTAAATCAAGCAAACTTTCCACTTGATGGGTGCCAAAATCGTTGCACCTAGATCAGGGGCAGAAAAGAGCAGAGCTTTCAATGGGAAATTTAAACAAGTAGGATCAAGATCCTGATGCATTTCTTTGAAGAATTGTAACAGGAGATGAAACATGGCCTTACCACTATGATCCTGAAGACAAAGTACAATCAAAGCAGTGGCTACCAGGAGGTGGAAGTGGCCCAGTCAAAGCAAAAGTGGTCAAGAGCCAAGGTCGTGGCAACAGTTTTTTGGATGCTCAGAGCGTTTTGCTTGTTGCCTTTCTGCAGTGCCAAAGAATAATAACATCTGCTTATTATGAGAGTGTTTTGAGAAGGTTAGCCAAAACTTTAACAGGAAAACGTCTGGGAAAGCTTCACTAGCGAGTCATTTTCCACCACAACAACACTCCCGTTCATTTCTCTCACCAAACAAGGGCAATTTTGAAAGAGTTTCAGTGCGAGATCATTAGGCATCCACCTTACAGTCCTGATTTGGCTCCTTCTGATTTTTTTGTTTGTTTCCTAATCTTAAAAAAATCTTTAAAGAGCACCCATTTTTTGGTCAGTTAATAATGTAAAAAGGGGCCGGGCATGGTGGCTCATGCCTGTAATCCCAGCACTTTGGGAGGCCAAGGCAGTTGGATCACGAAGTCAGGAGTTTGAGACCAGCCTGACCAACAGAGTGAAACCTGAAACCCTGTCTCTACTAAAAATACAAAAATCAGCTGGGCATTGTGGTATGTACCTGTTATCTCAACTACTTGGGAGGCTGAGGCAGGAGAATCGCTTGAACCTGGGAGGTGGAGGTTGCAGTGAGCCGAGATCACGCCACTGCACTCCAGCCTGGGCAACACAGCAAGGCTCCATCTAAAAAAAATGTAAAAAGGACTGCACTGACATGGTTAAATTCCCAGGATCCTCAGTTCTTTACAGATGAAATGAATGGCTGGTATCATCACTTACAAAATTGTCTTCTTGACCTTCATGGGTCTTATGTTGAGAAAGTTTATGGTTTTTATTTTTATCTTTTAATTCAATTTTTCCACTAAGTTTTTGAAGTCTCCTCATAAAAGTAACATGACAAATTAAACATTGATATCACAGTGATGAATGATAAGAGCATTCCTCAGCAATTATATTTTATAGAGTCTGCAGAGGAAGGAAAGAGTGAATTATTTAATACCAATTGATATGTTACTAAGATTGACTTGAATGGGGTTCTACTGGATTGTCCACATGCAGGCAAGCTCATGGAGGTTAAGTCATGTAAGTATTTTAAACCTAGGGATTTGCTGCTCAAAGAAGGATTTTTTTTTTTTTTTTTTTTTGTTTTTTTTTTTTTTTTTTGAGTGAAAAGTGAATTTGCCTGGGAATCTGAAGACCCGGGTTTGGAAGCCAGTTATGCTAGGAGGGAGTTGCTTGAGATTGTATTTTCCCTCTTTGGGCCTCATTTCTCCATCTGTATAATCAGATAGTGACACTAGCTAGCAAGTCTGTGGATTTTCTTTTGGTTCTAACACTCTAAGTAGTATCTTGTGATTCTAATTATTTCTTCTATCCTCTTTCCCATACATAGATCCCTGATAGCAGTATGTGGAGAGGGGGACTTGCAAGCTGGACCATGCTTGGGAATTAAGCACTGGTCTACTTATGACTAGTCCACCAGCTATGGCCTCTGTCACCAGGCTACTTCCTGTCTTGGACTTGTCACCTATAAACCTCACTGAGCGTGCTCATCATTCCTTTTTCTCTTGAAAAAGCCACTCACTTCTAAGAGACTTCAAATTTTTTTCCTGAATCATAACCTCTCCACCCTCTAGTAAGGGAGAGGCTAGTACAAAAGTTTCCCCTTTCTCTGCTAAGTACCTAATTCTAGACCTCAGTCTCAAGCTACATAGGGGAAATTATCTACTTGGAAACCTGTTAATATAGCCCCATGAGACAAGCCATATTTTTATTTGGTGATTTTGAGATCTGAAATATAAAAGGTAACTTTAAAAATACTTTTGACACTTTAAATTTCATTTTTCGTTCCAAAAAAGCATCTAGTACATATGAACTTACACTTTTAGAAATACGCTACATATGATCAG
The DNA here is from genome assembly GCF_009828535.3 of Hylobates moloch. Taxonomy (NCBI): domain Eukaryota; kingdom Metazoa; phylum Chordata; class Mammalia; order Primates; family Hylobatidae; genus Hylobates; species Hylobates moloch. Next base: position 43,035,253 of record NW_026652285.1, read on the forward strand.
CTATGCTTTCTGCTGATCTTTACCCTCCTATAGTTCCTTGGGCTTTCTTTGTAATGGGATTCTTTGGTCCTAGAGGAAGCATTTTACCCAGGAAATGAAAGTCTGCTGTTTTCTCTGACAACCTTTATTTTGTATTTCTTTGGGATAGATTCCTGAGTCATGTAACCAGTGAAAAAACGCCAAGGTCTTTTATTAAAATCTCGCTGGAGTCTGTGAGACAGCAAAGAATTACAGCAGTGTTAGAACATTATTTGACCTAAAAGGATTTGACTGTTCTAGAATCCAAATTCTCTCTCTACAGATAAGGAAACAGACCCAGAAAGGCAAAGTAACTTGTCTGGGGTCACAGAAGTTGCAAGGAACACAAAAGGAGAAATAAAACATTGGTCTCCTAATTTTTAGCACACACATTTTTAGGAGGGTGGGAAGATGGAGCAAATGGAACAAATCCTTTTGGTGACTTCATGCTCTAAGGAAGCTCATTTTTCAATGTTGCATTTTAGTGTTTTGTTATCACTTTATATTTTAACATTTTGTTGTTTTATATTTTAACGAAAATCTCCAATGTTATAAAATCATCTCCAACATTATAAAATATATCTAATATGTATTGCAAGAAAATCGTCTCAGACCAGGGTAGTAAACTCAAGTGCCTCAGGGGTCAGGCAGGGAGTGGGGAAAAAAGCCAATAGGAATGGGCACTTCTGGCAAAGCCTTCCAGTCTCCCTGCCCTCCCCCTTTCTCCTTGTCTGACACAGACAAAGCACTGGACCAACAGAACAGTGCTGCCCCAGGGCGACCAATGGACTCCTCCTAATGGTGACTGCAGGTTCTCTTACTGTAATACATATAAACAAGGATTCCTTCCTCACCAGCTCATCCCCAGCACAGTACCCTCCATTTCATAGGTAGCCAATAAATATTTTTTCAGTAGGTTAGTGTTTAAATATGTATTGAGACTGGAAGTTTAAATTCAATGTAATCATCTGCTTTTGTGAAGATAAACTAGTTCAGATCTTGAGGAAAATTTTTCTAAAATTTACTATGTAGAGTGTGCAAATTTTTAAACTGTGAATACCTTGGGAAGGCCATCAGTCATTCACATTTTTTTTTTCTTGTTGAGATGGGGTCTTGTTCTGTCACCCAGGCTGGAGTGCAGTGGTGCTATGTTGGCTCATGGCAACCTCCTCCTCCCAGGCTCAAGTGATCCTCCCACCTCAGCCTCCTGAATAGCTGGTACCACAGGCACAAGCCACCATGCCCAGCTAATTTTTGGTAGAGACAGGGTTTCACCATGTTGCCCAGGCCAGTCTTGAACTCCTGAGCCCAAGTTATCTGCCCACCTCGGCCTCCCAAAGTGCTGGGATTACAGGTGTGAGCCACTGTGCCCAGCCAGTCATTCACAACTTAATGTGAATCAGTCGCATTTGCTTTGCTTTCTTCCTCAATTGCATTTGGATGGAGGATGAGGTAGAGGAAAAGAAGAATCTTATGCCTGGCATGGGGACTGGGGAGGCTGGCCTCACTGCAAAAATGGATGACAGGAAGAAAGGGCTTTGAAAGGCAGAATGAAAAGCAGAAAGATAGACGAGGGTAGTAAACAGTGCCTATTTCACAATTTGGTTTAAGGCTGGCATTGTAGGATTCCAATATGAAGGAAATGGGTTCACTTTCAGATGCAGATGACTCATAAGCAAGCTCATTATAAATCCTTTGGAAAAAAAAAAAGGCCCAGTATTCCTTCTTTATCTGAATCTTTTTCTGCTTGCAAGCTCAATCAATCTCTTTCTCTTTCTCTCTCTCTTTCTCCAAACCACTATACCAGATAAATATATTTCCCCATTTATCATTGAGGCCAGGTATCTTCAGTTACATCACCATCATTTCAACCACAACACAGCCTGGAGTTCATCACACCCCATCAGGGCTTCAGGCAACCTGCCCGACACATGTGTTTGGTTAGAGGGAATCAGGAACAGAAGTGCTCTGAATTGCACTTTTCAAAACCTGTTATGCACTCGTGCCAACAGATGGGGAAATTTTCCTTTCAAAGCTGCCAGGAAGAGCCTCCAGCTGTTTTCACTGAGCTAAAGCGCACCTGCACCAGAGGCTGCTTGTTATAGCAGCTGCCAGGATGTGTTGGGGAAGCAAGCCACGCTTAGCATCATGCAGTGGTGTCATGGACAGTTGGAAGCCAAGAAGATTCAGAGAAAAGGATGCTGGACTTCACACCAGATGACCTGGGTTTAGTTTCTAGGTCTGCCCTTTCTTCACAGCTGTTTTTGTTGTTGTTGTTGTTGTTGTTGTTGTTGTTGTTTGAGACAAAGTCTTGCTCTGTTGCCCAAGCTGGAGTGCAGTGGCGTGATCTTGGCTCACTGCAAGCTCCGCCTCCCAGGTTCACACCATTCTCCTGCCTCAGCCTCCCGAGTAGCTGGGACTACAGGCACTCACCACCACACCCGGCTAATTTTTTTTTTTTTGTATTTTTAGTAGAGACGGGGTTTCACCATGTTAGCCAGGATGATCTCAATCTCCTGACCTTGTGATCTGCCCACGTTGGCCTCCCAAAGTGCTGGGATTACAGGCATGAGCCACCGTGCACAGCTCATGGGTGGTCTTGAGTAAGTCCCTCAAACTCCCCAGCTTTAGCCTCCTTGTCTATAAATAGATTCTTACCCTTGCTCTGCTTCTCAATTATAGCTGCTATTTCTTTAGCTTCTAGTCTATGCTTTTGAGACAGAGTCTCACTCTGTCGCCTATGCTGGAGTGCAATGGCACGATCTCAGCTCACTGCAACCTCTGCCTCCCAGGTTCAAGTGATTCTTCTGCTTCAGCTTCCCAAGTAGCTGGCACTACAGGCATGAGCCACCATGCCCAGCTAATTTTTATATATTTTTTAGTTGAGATGGGTTTCACTATATGTTGGCCTGGCTGGTCTTGAACTCCTCACCTCAGGTGATCCACCCACCTTGGCCTCCCAAAGTTCTGGGATTACAAACGTGAGGCACTGCACCCAGCCTAACATAAATTTCTTAAATAGGCAGCCAATAGAGTCTTTTCAGGCCGGTGTCAAAACTGAACCATGCAAGATTTTCTTTTTTATTTTATTTTATTTTATTTTTATTATTATTATACTGTAAGTTTTAGGGTATATGTGCACAATGTGCAGGTTTGTTACATATGTATCCATGAGCCATGTTGTTGTACTGCACCCATTAACTCATCATTTAGCATTAGGTATGTCTCCTAATGCTGTCCTGCCCCCCTACCCCCAACCCACAATAGTCCCCGGAGTGTGATGTTCCCCTTCCTGTGTCCATGTGTTCTCATTGTTCAATTCCCACCTATGAGTGAGAACATGCAGTATTTGGTTTTTTGTCCTTACGATAGTTTACTGAGAATGATGGTTTCCAGTTTCATCCATGTCCCTACGAAGGACATGAACTCATCATTTTTTATGACTGCATAGTATTCCATGGTGTATATGTGCCACATTTTCTTAATCCAGTCTATCATTGTTGGACATTTGGGTTGGTTCCAAGTCTTTGCTATTGTGAATAGTGCCGCTATAAACATACGTGTGCATGTGTCTTTATAGCAGCATGATTTATAGTCCTTTGGGTATATACCCAGTAATGGGATGGCTGGGTCAAATGGTATTTCTAGTTCTAGATCCCTGAGGAATCACCACATTGACTTCCACAATGGTTGAACTAGTTTACAGTCCCACCAACAGTGTAAAAGTGTTCCTATTCCTCCACATCCTCTCCAGCACCTGTTGTTTCCTGACTTTTTAATGATCGCCCTTCTAACTGGTGTGAGATGGTATCTCATTGTGGTTTTGATTTGCATTTCTCTGATGGCCAGTGATGATGAGCATTTTTTCATGCATAAATGTCTTCTTTTCAGAAGTGTCTGTTTATGTCCTTTGCCCACTTTTTGATGGCGTTGTTTGTTTTTTTCTTGTAAATTTGTTTGAGTTCATTGTAGATTCTGGATATTAGCCCTTTGTCAGATGAGTAGCTTGCGAAAATTTTCTCCCATTTTGTAGGTTGCCTGTTCACTCTGATGGTAGTTTCTTTTGCTGTGCAGAAGCTCTTTAGTTTAATTAGATCCCATTTGTCAATTTTGGCTTTTGTTGCCATTGCTTTTGACGTTTTAGACATGAAGCCCTTGCCCATGCCTATGTCCTGAATGGTATTGCCTAGGTTTTCTTCTAGGGTTTTTATGGTTTTAGGTCTTACATGTAAGTCTTTAATCCATCTTGAATTAATTTTTGTATGAGGTGTAAGGAAGGGATCCAGTTTCAGCTTTCTACATATGGCTAGCCAGTTTTCCCAGCACCATTTATTAAATAGGGAATCCTTTCCCCATTTCTTGTTTTTGTCAGGTAGCGTGATGCCTCCAGCTTTGTTCTTTTGGCTTAGGATTGACTTGGCAATGTGGGCTCTTTTTTGGTTCCATATGAACTTTAAAGTAGTTTTTTCCAATTCTTTGAAGAAAGTCATTGGTAGCTTGATGGGGATGGCATTGAATCTATAAATTACCTTGGGCAGTATGGCCATTTTCACGATATTGATTCTTCCAACCCATGAGCATGGAATATTCTTCCATTTGTTTGTATCCTCTTTTATTTCATTGAGCAGTGGTTTGTAGTTCTCCTTGAAGAGGTCCTTCACATCCCTTGTAAGTTGGATTGCTAGGTATTTTATTCTCTTTGAAGCAATTGTGAATGAGAGTTCACTCATGATTTGGCTCTCTGTTTGTCTGTGATTGGTGTACAAGAATGCTTGTGATTTTTGTACATTGATTTTGTATCCTGAGACTTTGCTGAAGTTGCTTATCAGCTTGAGGAGATTTTGGGCTGAGACAATGGGGTTTTCTAGATATACAATCATGGCATCTGTGAACAGGGACACTTTGACTTCCTCTTTTCCTAATTGAATACCCTTTATTTCCTTCTCCTGCCTGATTGCCCTGGCCAGAACTTCCAACACTATGTTGAATAGGAGTGGTGAGGGAGGGCATCCCTGTCTTGTGCCAGTTTTCAAAGGAAATACTTCCAGTTTTTGCCCGTTCAGTATGATATTGGCTGTGGGTTTGTCATAGATAGCTCTTAATATTTTGAGATACATCCCATCAATACCTAATTTATTGAGAGTTTTTAGCATGAAGCGTTGTTGAATTTTGTCAAAGGCCTTTTCTGCATCTATTGGGATAATCATGTGGTTTTTGTCTTTGGTTCTGTTTATATGCTGGATTACATTTATTGATTTGCATATGTTGAAACAGCCTTGCATCTCAGGGATGAAGCCCACTTGATCATGGTGGATAAGCTTTTTGATGTGCTGCTGGATTCGGTTTGCCAGTATTTTATTGAGGATTTTTGCATCAATGTTCATCAAGGATATTGGTCTGAAATTCTCTTTTTTGGTTGTGTCTCTGCCAGGCTTTGGTATCAGGATGATGCTGGCCTCATAAAATGTGTTAGGGAGGATTCCCTCTTTTTCTATCGATTGGAATAGTTTCAGAAGGAATGGTACCAGTTCCTCCTTATACCTCTGATAGAATTCAGCTGTGAATCCATCAGGTCCTGGACTCTTTTTGGTTGGTAAGCTATTGATTATTGCCAAATTTCAGAGCCTGTTATTGGTCTATTCAGAGATTCAACTTCTTCCTGGTTTAGTCTTGGGAGGGTGTATTTGTCAAGGAATTTATCCGTTTCTTCTAGACTTTCTAGTTTATTTGTGTAGAGGTGTTTGTAATATTCTCTGATGGTAGATTGTATTTCTGTGGGATCGGTGGTGATATCCCCTTTTTCGTTTTTTATTGCGTCTATTTGATTCTTCTCTCTTTTCTTCTTTATTAGTCTTGCTAGCGGTCTATCAATTTTGGTGATCTTTTCAAAAAACCAGCTCCTGGATTCATTAATTTTTTGAAGGGTTTTTTGTGTCTCTATTTCCTTCAGTTCTGCTCTGATTTTAGTTATTTCTTGCCTTCTGCTAGCTTTTGAATGTGTTTGCTCTTGCTTCTCTAGTTCTTTTAATTGTGATGTTAGGGTGTCAATTTTGGATCGTTCCTGCTTTCTCTTGTGGGCATTTAGTGCTATAAATTTCCCTCTACACACTGCTTTGAATGTGTCCCAGAGATTCTGGTATGTTGTGTTTTTGTTCTCGTTAGTTTCAAAGAACATCTTTATTTCTGCCTTCATTTCGTTATGTACCCAGTGGTCATTCAGGAGCAGGTTGTTCAGTTTCCATGTAGTTGAGCTGTTTTGAGTGAGTTTCTTGATCCTGAGTTCTAGTTTGATTGCACTGTGGTCTGAGAGACAGTTTGTTATAATTTCGGTTCTTTTACATTTGCTGAGGAGAGCTTTACTTCCAACTATGTGGTCAATTTTGGAATAGGTGTGGTGTGGTGCTGAAAAGAATGTATATTCTGTTGATTTGGGGTGGAGAGTTCTGTAGATGTCTATTAGGTCTGCTTGGTGCAGAGCTGAGTTCAATTCCTGGGTATCCTTGTTAACTTTCTGTCTCGTTGATCTGTCTAATGTTGGCAGTGGGGTGTTAAAGTCTCCCATTATTATTGTGTGGGAGTCTAAGTCTCTTTGTAGGTCACTCAGGACTTGCTTTATGAATCTGGGTGCTCCTGTATTGGGTGCATGTATATTTAGGATAGTTAGCTCTTCTTGTTGAATTGATCCCTTTACCATTATGTAATGGCCTTCTTTGTCTCTTTTGATCTTTGTTGGTTTAAAGTCTATTTTATCAAGACTAGGATTGCAACCCCTGCCTTTTTTTGTTTTCCATTTGCTTGGTAGATCTTCCTCCATCCCTTTATTTTGAGTCTATGTGTGTCTCTGCACATGAGATGGGTTTCCTGAATACAGCACACTGATGAGTCTTGACTCCTTATCCAATTTGCCAGTCTGTGTCTTTTAATTGGAGCATTTAGTCCATTTACATTTAAAGTTAATATTGTTATGTGTGAATTTGATCCTGTCATTATGATGTTAGCTGGTTATTTTGCTCGTTAGTTGATGCAGTTTCTTCTAGCCTCTTTCTAGGAAAGTTTTTTCCTAGCCTCTTTACAGTTTGGCATGTTTTTGCAGTGGCTGATACCGGTTGTTCCTTTCCATGTTTAGTGCTTCCTTCAGGAGCTCTTTTAGGGCAGGCCTGGTGGTAACAAAATCACTCAGCATTTGCTTGTCTGTAAAGGATTTTATTTCTCTTTCACTTATGAAGCTTAGTTTGGCTGGTTATGAAATTCTGGGTTGAAAATTCTTTTCTTTTAGAATGTTGAATATTGGCCCCCACTCTATTCTGGCTTGTAGGGTTTCTTCCGCGAGATCAGTCTGATGGGCTTCCCTTTGTGGGTAACCCGACCTTTCTCTCTGGCTGCCCTTAACATTTTTTCCTTCATTTCAACTTTGGTGAATCTGTCAATTATATGTCTTGGAGTTGCTCTTCTCAAGGAGTATCTTTGTGGCGTTCTCTGTATTTCCTGAATCTGAATGTTGGCCTGCCTTGCTAGATTTGGGAAGTTTTCCTGGATAATATCTTGCAGAGTGTTTTCCAACTTGGTTCCATTCTCCCCGTCACTTTCAGGTACACCAATCAGATGTAGGTTTGGTCTTTTCACATAGTCCCATATTTCTTGGAGGCTTTGTTCATTTCTTTTTATTCTTTTTTCTCTAAACTTCCCTTCTCACTTCGTTTCATTCATTTCATCTTCCATCACTGATACCCTTTCTTCCAGTTGATCGCATCGGCTACTGAGGCTTCTGCAGTCTTCATGTAGTTCTGAAAACTTGGCTTTCAGCTCCATCAGCTCCTTTAAGCACTTCTCTGCATTGGTTATTTTAGTTAAACAGTCGTCTAATTTTTTTTCAAAGTTTTTAACTTCTTTGCCATTGGTTCGAATTTCCTCTCGTAGCTCAGAGTAGTTTGATCATCTGAAGCCTTCTTCTCTCAACTTGTCAAAGTCATTCTCCGTCCAGCTTTGTTCCGTTGCTGGTGAGGAACTGCGTTCCTTTGGAGGAGGAGAGACACTCTGCTTTTTATAGTTTCCAGTTTTTCTGCTCTGTTTTCTCCCCATCTTTGTAGTTTTTTCTACTTTTGGTCTTTGATGATGGTGATGTACAGATGGGTTTTTGGTGTGGGTGTCCTTTCTGTTTGTTAGTTTTCCTTATAACAGACAGGACCCTCAGCTGAAGGTCTGTTGGAGTTTGCTAGAGGTCCACTCCAGACCCTGTTTGGCTGGGTGTCAGCAGCGGTGGCTGCAGAAGAGCGGATTTTTGTGAACAGCAAATTCAGCTGTCTGATCGTTCCTCTGGAAGTTTTGTCTCAGAGGAGTACCCAGCCAAGTGAGGTGTCAGTCTGTCCCTACTGGGGGGTGCCTCCCAGTTAGGCTGCTCAGGGGTCAGGGTCCCACTTTAGGAGGCAGTCTGCCTGTTCTCAGATCTCCAGCTGCATGCTGGGAGAACCACTACTCTCTTCAAAGCTGTCAGACAGGGACATTTAAGTCTGCAGAGGTTACTGCTGTCTTTTTGTTTGTCTGTGCCCTGCCCCCAGAGGTGGAGCCTACAGAGGCAGGCAGGCCTCCTTGAGCTGTGGTGGGCTCCACCCAGTTCGAGCTACCTGGCTGCTTTGTTTACTTGACCAAGCCTGGGCAATGGCAGGCACCCCTCCCCCAGCCTCGCTGCTGCCTTGTAGTTTGATCTCAGACTGCTATGCTAGCAATCAGTGAGACTCCGTGGGCGTAGGACCCTCCGAGCCTGGTGCGGGACACAATCTCCTGGTGTGCTGTTTTCCAAGCCCGTTGGAAAAGTGCAGTATTAGGGTGGGAGTGACCTGATTTTCCAGGTGCCATCTGTCACCCCTTTCTTTGACTAGGAAAGGGAACTCCCTGACCCCTTGCACTTCCCGAGTGAGGCAATGCCTCGCCCTGCTTTGGCTCTCCCAGGGTGCGCTGCACGACTGTCCTGCACCCACTGTTTGGCACTCCCTAGTGAGATGAACCCGGTATCTCAGATGGAAATGCAGAAAACACCCGTCTTCTGCGTCACTCATGCTGGGAGCTGTAGACCAGAGCTGTTCCTATTTGGCCATCTTGGCTCCACCTCCCAAGATTTTCTTCAATATTGTATGGAGGTTTTAGTAATAGGGAAAAGAAGATGTGGGATTAATCTCTTCCATGCCAGCAAAGCATGCTTTTTTCAAATCCCTGTTTCTTCATGGCTTCCAAGGTATCTGCAAGTCTTTCTTCTACATACACCTCTCTGACTCATATGGCCAAGTGGAAATTGCATACTTTACAAAAGAGTTACCAAACCTGGATTGGAAACTCAGCTCAACAACTGACACACGTGTGTGCCAAGCAAGTTAGTTAACTTCTATATCTCCTGACAATGGAGGTGATAAAACCTAAAACCTACCTCTTGGGAAAGGTAAGGAGTTAATATATGTAAGGTACTAACACCAAGTAGAACCGTATGTAGCTGGTGTGTGTGTGTGGGTGTGTAGCTACATGAATGAAATGCATTGATGAGGTTCAGGACATGCTACTCAAAAATATGGCAGCTTGGCATTTGGAAAAACAGCAGAAGCAGGAAAATCACTCTCACTTTCCCTTATTCTGTTCCCCTAAAGCAGGTTATAAAACCTTCATTCCAGAGGTGCCCCCCTATACCCACAGGAAAGGAATGTCCTTGCCTCTAGAGACACAGAGGCACAGAGAAGAATCTGAACAAACAGGCCTTGCTAAGATCCTCCCAGTTTATTACCATTAGATCATACACTCTTTGTCCAAACATACTTTGCCACAGCTTTCCACTTCTTCATTAAGCTTAGCATAAAAATACATGGGTTTCCCTGTTTCTTTGGGTCTGAAGGCTCCTATATCATGTAAAACTTAAATACACTTGTATGGTTTTCTCTTGTTTCTGCCTTTTGTTATAGGGTCCTCAGTCATAAACCCAACAATTGATGAGGAAAGACATCTTTCCTCCCCAACAGTAACCTTGTGTCTATATGGCTTTACATAATGCTGTCACTTCAGTTCTTCTCATTTTGATGAGGATATTTGATATAAATATCTTTTTCTAATTGCAGGGACTACTTGAACTTTTATACTGATCTTCGTGGTACAAATGGAGTTGTCCAGTTAAAAAAATAATTCCTAAAAGTGGCCTTTTATTCAGACTCTGTAGTGTTACTGGTTTTGTTTTGATTGTGTGTATGTGTGTGTGTGTATCTCCTAATCTTTTAGTTCTTTCCATTGCCACAGTTTGTCTCCTGCAAGCCTCTACGAGAAGTGGTCCTGGTGGCCGTCCAGTTGGGCAGTTGATGGAGCTGTTCCAACTCCCTGATTTCAGAGTTTCCACTGGCCTCTCCACCATGCCCCTTCAAATATGTCCTTAGCTAGTTTAGTACTAGATAGACTGCTTGCTCTAGCAAATACATCTGAATGATTTCTTTTGCAAGAAAATTGTATTAAGGTACTTTTTTTTTTCCCAGAGGAAAACAGCCCCCTGGTGTCTGATGGTTAGAAATGTTATCCTAGATCTATCAATGAGTAAATTCTCTGTAAGTGAATGAAGACTTAGGGGAAGAAGGGATATTCACTCTTCAAGGGCACCACTGAATTACTTTCTCATAAATTTGAGAGCCCTAAAAGCATTTTTTTCTTCACATTCTGAGAGGATTTCAACTTGTTTCAAAAATGCATGCCATAAAAATTAAACGACAAAGGTGTCAGATGTGGGTAAGAATTCAAAACAAGAGGAAAAAGCAGCCTTATATCATTGCTATTGTCATGTGGCCAGTTTGTTCCCAAGCTTCTAAGTGGTCAAAATAGAGAGAGAAACTCTCTGTTTTAAGAGTTACAGTGTCATAAATGCAAACTAACCTTTTCTCAAGCCAAGAGGGAATTCTATGTGACCTTTCTCCCAAGGAAAGCCATTACAATAACTATTAAAGTCCTACTTTGACCCAAATTTCTGGACAACTCAAAACCCTAGGGACATTTTGTCAGTTAGCTTGGGCCTAGGGAAAAAGTGTAGCAGTGTTTATGTACACACAGACAGAATAAGACTATAATCTCTAATCCCCTATGCTTGGGCATCTGAGTGATGTGAGCCTGCCCTGGCTTTTCCATGTGGCAGCATTATGTAATGTGGTATAATTGCAAACAGTACTAAATGTGATTTTAGGTCATTTTATTTTTTTTTTGAGACGTAGTTTCGCTCTTCTCGCCCAGGCTGGAGTGCAATGGTGTGATCTCAGCTCACTGCAACCTCCACCTCCCGGTTTCAAGCGATTCTTGTGCCTCAACCTCCTTAGTAGCTGGGATTACAGGTACCTTGCCACCAAGTCCAGCTAATTTTCAAATTTTTAGCAGAGATGGGATTTCATCATGTTGGCCAGGCTGGTCTCGAATTCCTGACCTCAGGTAATCCCCCCATCTTGGCCTCCCAAAGTGTTGGGATTACAGGCGTGAGCCACCACACCTGGCAGATTTTAGATCATTTAACTGAAGGGAAAGTTGTATTACATTGGTGCAAAAGTAATTGCGGGTTTTGCTATTGCTTTTAATTGCAAAAACCGCAATTACTTTGGCACCCACATAATATTTATCCTTCAAGGGCGTGCCAAAGTATCTCTGTCCTGTGAAGTTCTGGGGCATTTCAGAAATCCCTGGCATTAACCCCTAACACAGTAGCAGAGATCTCTTATGACCTCCCCATTGATATGTCTCAATGAAAGCAGTGCAGTGATTCACTTTCATGTCTGCTCCTCAGCTAGCCTGTGAGAGTCCTGAGGGAAGGCTGCCTCTTCTCTTCCATCATTGAATGCTGGTGCCCAGCTTCGTGCCTTCTACAATGAACACGGATCAGAAAAATGAAGCTGATGTGCTAGTCAGTTCTAAGTGCTTTACATGGTTTTTCTCATTTAGTCCTTCTAACAGCTGTATGAGGTAGTTATTCTTATTATCCCTATTTTACAGATGAAGAAGCCATGGCCCAAAGGGTAATTTCCCTCTTTACTGGAAGTAAATGTTAGAAGAGAGAATTTAAGGCCATTCTCTCAAACAATACACTAGAATGAAGACTTAATCTGAATTTTTAAGGAGGCAAGCCAGTCTTGGGCTTGGGAGGCTCTAAACGTGCTGGTGGATTGTGTCACAGGAAAAGAGTAAAATCTTGTGTGTATTGAGATGCTTCCGTCTGAATTCTCTCTTATTCTCACAGTCCCAGGAATGAGGTCCCTCTCTTATGGCCAACAAACATTATCTTCAGAAGCCGTGGGGTATCTGTAGGGGCAAGCATGGCTGAGCAAACTGAGCAGCTTTATAGATCTTTATTTCTTAAAGATTCTTTATTTCTTAAAGATTCTTTATTTCTTAAAGCACAATATCATTTTAAAATTTAGTAATAAAGCTAAATAGGTGTGTGGATGGCACTGCATTAACTTATTGGAAGCTACCAGATAGAAAAATAGAGGCAATAATCTTTGCATCTAATGTCTCCTAAATGTTTACTCTCTCTGAAAGCAAAGTACCGTTTACAATTTTGTGTTAATTCACTCTAAACTCAGCAGATTCTTAAGTGGTCTGACATAAGTAGTTTTCTGGGGGAAAGAATGAACCAGTTAAACTAATCTAATGTTGCCATTTGCTCTAACATTTTGATAAATAACCCCTGTGCTGAAAGGGAACTATGTTCTTTTGATATGCTTCACGTATTTTTTTCCAAGGGCATCCCCAATGGGTTGACTGCAAATATTTCTACCAATGAGATGGCCTTAAAATATTACTGCTGCATTATAGGCATAAATAGTGAGTTTCATTAGGTTTCTTGAGTCCCACTTGGATGGCATAGTAAATCTCAGAATAACTGTGCGTGGTAAATAGATGAAGAGCTTTTTGGATATAATTAATTTGTTCTAACATACCTACTAGCTATCTTAACATTGCAGTTCTAACTCAGTCTCAAGCTACTTTAAGTACATAAAACAATTTAGAACTGTTATAGGGATTCTTCATGAGCCCAAAGGATTACTACCTTAAAAAAAAAAACTCTCCAGTTTGAGAGAGACACAAAGGTATCAATTAAATTCTTCCTTTACTTCACTAATATTCACTGTAATTTGGTTATCATCTCAGCTCTAACACCTGTCACCTAAAGTGCTGTCATGCAGCATATTCACAATAAATCTAACTGAATCAAATCCTTCATGTTCTGTCCTAAATGATAGATTGTACTTTGTCAGTCCTTGGATGGTTGTTCGTTTAGGTGTAAATCCTGATGAACTCAAAGTTTTATTTGTAAATGTGTATTGGCACTGAGGTAGAAAGAGGGGTTTTTTGAAGCCAGGAATATGCTTGGCCTTGGAGATAATGTACGGTTATACTAGCAGTGCATAAGAGTGCCAGATTTCCCACCTCTTTGCCAATAGTGTTTTGAAGAGACCAGGCCTTTTCTCTTGTAGGCTGTTCCATATTCTGATTTGTCTAATGGTAACCTCAGGATGGAGTTGAACTTGTTTCTCTATCACCTGCCTTTCTGGTAAACTTAAAGGTAGACCTGAGTTGATTCAGGTTCAATCTTCTGGGAGCAAATACTTCATAGGTGACACTGTTACTTCATCTTGTATTGGATCTGGAGTCACATCATGTTGTACTATCCCTCTACTCATGATGTCTGGTTATGGTGCTGATGGCCAGTCCCTCCATTGGAAGATATGTTTCTTACTTTATAATTAGAAAATAGTTAGTGGGATGCATTTATTTAATTTTAATGAGATGGGACATATTTGCATATGTTATTCACCAAGACATTATTAATTTTCATTGTTGAGGAAGCAAGGTTTTTTTATTTGGAGCAGGGCAAGGGGGCATCCCAGCACTCCCCAGTTCACACCAGGCAGATTCCCACCCAGCAGTAAGTCCCAGAGGATATTCAGACCAAAGGCAACTGGAACAATTCTGTTGCTTAAACCATTTTAAGGGTTAGGTGTAGCTGAAAGCTATACCAGGGAATTTGGGGGATAATTTTAGTTTGTTTACTTTGTAAATAAATAATACATCCATGTAATTGAAAATTCAAAATATATAAAGGATAAAAAGTAGAATCTCTGTTTCAGTTATCTATTTGTATGTAACAAAACTCCCCAAAACAGTGGCTTAAAACAGTAATGGTATCTTCATTCAGTAATGAAGCTGGGGATGAATGGGCCCAGATAGTTGGTTCTTGTTCAGGTTCTCACACAGTTGCTGTCAGACAGTGGCTGGAGCTGGGCCCATCTCAGATGGCATCACTCACGTTTGCTGGTAGAGCTGAGAAGATTCAAAAAAGCTAGAGGCTGGAGCAGCTGAGGCTCCTTGGACGTCTCTCTTCTTTCTCTTCTCTCTGTCCCTCACTATGTAGTTTCTCTACTGGTGGCCTCCCGGCTGGGCTTTTAACATGGCAGCTGATGACTTGTGGAGTGATTGTCCCAAGGGAAGCCTGCAGACACCACATGCCCTTTTCAAATGCAGCCTCGGACTTCATGCAGCACAAATTCTATTCCATTCCATTCATTAGGAGAGGGGCAAAGGCCCACCAGTGTCCAAGGAAGGGTCAGAGCTTCCACCTCCTGATGGGAGAATTTGCAACCATGTTTCAAAACCATCACGTTCCCCTCATAGCCCTTTTCCCCAGCCACCCAGTTCACTTTTCCCAATGCAACCAATGTCACCACTTTCTTGGGGAGAATTGAAGAGATGCTCTATATGTGAGATAAACATATATATTTTTTCACTTAGCATAGTGTAAACAGTGTCCCATACCTTGATTTTTTAAAAAACATTTATTGAACACCTGCTATGTCCAGGTGTCTTTATATATCTGATCTCTTTAGTCCCCACAGAGGTTCACTAACTTTCCACCTTAGTGACTGTATTAGATTCTTAGAGTGCTGTGACAAATTACAGATGGCCTAGAACAACAGAAGTTTATTCTCTAACAGTTCTGGAGGCCAGAAGCCTGAAATCAAGGTATTGGCAGGGTTGGTTCCTTCTGGAGGCTTTGAGGGAGAACCCATTCCATGCCTGTCTCCCAACTTCTGGTGGCTGCCCACAGTTTTGACATTCCTTGGGAAGTAGCCACATCACACCAATCTCTGCCTACATCTTCACATGGACCTCCCCTCTGTGCATGTCTGTATCTTCTTTTCTGTCTGTTATAGGGACACTCTTTATTGAATTAAGGGCCCACCCTAAATCCAACATGACTTTATCTTGAGATCCTTAATTTAATTACATCTGCAAAAATTCCGTTTCCAAATAAAGTCACATTCACAGGTACCAGGGGGTAGGAACTGGATGTATCTTTTGGAGGCCACTATTTAACCTGCTACAGTGACCAAGTGAAGAACTAAATCCAAGTTCTTTCTGATTCCAAGTCCAGTGCACTTTGGACTCAACCACGCTCTCTCCCTCTGTGAAACAACTTTGCCAGTGTTAAGAATTCTCTTCTTCCTCAGGTACACTGATTATTCTTAAGTTTGGTTATTTAACATAATCCCAGACTTCTTAGAGGCTTTGTTCATATTTTCTTATTCTTTTTTTTTTTTGTTTTTGTTGGATTGGGTTAATTTGAAGAGCTTGTCTTTGAGCTCTGAATTTCTTTCATCTGCTTGTTCAATTCTATTGCTGAGACTTCCCAAAGCATTTTTCATTTCTAAAAGTGTGTCCAAAGTTTCCTGAATTTTTTATTGTTTTTTATTTAAGCTATCTATTTCCATAAATATTTCTCCCTTCACTTCTTGTATCATTTTTTGGATTTCCTTGCATTGGGCTTCACCTTTCTCTGGTCCCTCCCTGATTAGCTTAATAACTGACTTCCTGAATTCTTTTTCAGGTAAATCAGGGATTTATTCTTGGCTTGGATCCATTGTTGGTGAACTAGTGTGATTTTGGGGGGATGTTGAAGAGCCTTGTTCTGTCACATTACCTGGGTTGGTTTTCTGGTTCCTTCTCATTTGGGTAGACTCTGTCAGAGGGAAGGTCTAAGGCTGAAGGCTATTGTTCAGATTCTTTTGTCTACGGGATGTTCCCTTGATGTAGTACTGTCCCCATTTTCCTATGGATGTGCCTTCCTGTGAGCTGAACTGCAGTGATTGCTGTCTCTCTTCTGGGTCTAGCCACCCAGTGAGTCTACCTGGCTCCAGGCTTGTACTGGGAGTTGTCTGCACAGAGTCCTATGATGTGAACCGTCCATGGGTCTCTCAGCCATGAATACCAGCCTCTGTTCTGGTGGAGGTGGCAGAGGGTGCAATGGACTCCGTGACGGTCCTTAGCTTTGCTGGTTTAATGCTCTATTTTTGTGCTGGTTGGCCTCCTGCCAGGAGGTGGAGGTTCCCAAAAAGCATCAGCTGTAGTAGTGTGGATAGAGACCTGCGGTGGGCGTATCTGAGCTCAGACTCTCCCTGGGCGGTTCTTGCTGAGCCTGCTGTGGCAGATGGGGGTGAGATTCCTAGGTCCCTGGACTTGTGTACCTAGGAGGATTATGGCTGCCTCTGCTGAGTCATGCAGGTTATCAGGGAAATGGGGGAAATCTGGCAGTCACAGGCCTCATTCAGCTCCCACACAAACCGAAGGGTCAGTCTCACTTTCACCATGCCCCCTGCAACAGCCCAGAGTCCAGATAGAGGGCAATGGGCTTGAAAATTTGCCCGAGGCTATCCCCCTCCCAGCTGCGAAAGAAAAGGACTTGGTTCTTCCCTGGCCTGTGAAGTCTGCACGCTTGATTCACACCCTCCTCCAAGTGCTTTTCCAGTGTTAAGGACCACATCATAGTTTCTCATTATTATTCTGGGATTATATGGTTTTTGTGCTTCTAATTTATACCAAGAAGTACCTTGGGCACCTGGAAGAAATCACTGAATTCTACTAAATTTTTCATTGCTTATAAGGGCATCCCTTGCCCAAATAATTTTTTAGTGCTAATTGGGCTATGCTCTTGGGAGTTGTTAAATCATCCAAGCTTATAGCAAAAATAAGAAGTTGGCTACCATGTATTGAATGTTTATTATGTGTTAGGCCTGCACTAAGTGCTTTATATACATTATCTCACTTCATCCTAGGAGACTGTGATTGTCACCATCTCTTATTGACAGAAGAAACTGAGGTTCAGTGAGGTTAAAGAACTGCTAAGTGGCGCAGCTGAGATTCAAACCCAGGCAGTCTGACGCCAAACCCTGCACTCTTGAAGCTATAATAACTGTACACCCAGTCAGCATCCCTCCCAGCAGGCTGGCCCAGAGCCAGTCAAGCTTAATGGACAAAGACTTGTTAATCATGAGAATTAATCATGTATTTCTCAGAGGAACAGACTGGGCATTCAGATGTCTCTTTGTTTTCTCTCATTTCGTTTTTGGAGTGACACCGTTGAAAGATATTTGGAACTCTTGAATGAAAAACACTTGGAACTTAAGCTTACCTTTTAGGAAAAAATAAAATCAGGGTATTTCCTTTCCGTCACTACCATTCCAGTCCCTTTGGTCTGGAGTTTCCTTATGCATTCATTACTCAGAGCAGTTACTTTGAATTTGTCAGCACATTACAATGCAGTTATGCTCAAGAAATACAGCAGTTTTCCCCCACCACAAAGGCTGAATTTGTTTTGGTTTGTCATCAGTGTAAAACAAATTTCCCTTCAACAGGGTAATATAATAAAAAGCCACATAACTACAAAAGAAGATATAGTAAGTTAGACCTAGTCAGCACTATAATTCTTTCTTTCTAATTAATATTTCTGAAGTATCTGTAGCTGAAACAAGAAAGATAAATCACTAATATGACCCGAAAGTCTAAACAAAAGCTTATTGCCTTAGAGTATATTCATTTATTTTTAAAGCACATGTCAGATTTTAAAGGATGACTCTGTAAAAATATTTTAACTACTTAAAACATTAGCTGCAAAGTTGCCATTCTATCATCTTAAGTTAAATGCTGAACTAAACTAGAATTGCTTGTTGCCTTGTCTTTCCTGTAATGAAATTCGTTAATGATGGTGTATTTATAGTTTAATGGAAAAGGTTATCTTCTTTTGTATATTGCCCTCTTTTAATTAACTAAGGATGCTTGAAAAATAATTGAAGCCTAAAAGTCTTTCAGATAGATTTATTATTTTCCTGTTAAAGTAACAAGGTCACTTTTATTTAAAGGATCAAGTTAGCTTGCTTTACCTGCAAAGCAATCTGTAAATCATGCATTTGAGAGGTTCTTAGGAAGATACCCTTGAATTCAGTGTTGCAATTTAGTTGTGCTAAGATGAAGAAGATTGGGGAACAAAAACGGGAGTCTAGAGGTCTGGAAGATTGGCCCTCTTGCCCATTTGCTGAGTTACTTCCTCTCCTGAACATCAGATACCAATAAGTCACCAGGACAAGAGGCAAGATATGTAGGGTGGAGTTGCAATGCAGCTGGGAATCAATGTGTTTGGACTTTTGAAAGCCATAACATAGAAAACTCTAACAGTTGTATATAAAATTTTAATTTTATTATTTGGATATTTTGTGTGCATCAATTGGACATTTGGTGATTCTTGCTCAACATGTTGTTTTATAGATAGTCTATATATTTGAAAGGAACAAAATGTCTGCCCTGGCTTTCTGCATACCATGAATTTGCTTGACAGTGGTGAATTTGATGAATTTCCCAATACCTTGGTGAGGAAGCTATCATTTTCATTGTAGAACCAAGGAAGCTAAAGAGCAGAGAGCTTAAGCGATTTGCTCAAGGCCAGTTGGAGATCAGGGAATATTTGACTCCAAACTTCCTGTGCTAATTATTATTCAGTTTCTCTGTCTCTGATTTTTGCCTTTATTAATAACTGGTTTTTCTTTTTTTAGAGTTGAAGAAAATAAATCTTAAAAACCTTTCTAAAAGAAAACTAGTTTTTGATATTTTTGTAGTCAATAAGCCCACTTGGCTATTCTTGATTCCGGGTTTCTTTTTTTCTTTTCTTTTCCTTTTTTTTTTTTTTTTTTTTTTGACAGGGTCTTGCTCTATTGCCCAGGCTGGAGTGCAATGGCGTGATCTCAGCCCACTGCAACCTCTGCCTCCTGGGTTCAAGTGAGTCTCCTGCCTCAGCCTCTGGAGTAGCTGGGGTTACAGGCACATGCCACCACACCCGGCTAATATTGATTTTCAGTAGAGATGGGGTTTCACCGTGTTGGCCAGGCTGGTCTGGAACTCCTGACCTCAGGCGATCCGCCCTCCTTGGCCTCCCAAAGTGCTGGGATTACAGGTGTGAGACACCATGGCTGGCTGATTCCAGGTTTCTTAAATCTTTTTTTATTGCACTGAAATGGGGAGGCTTGAACATAGATGACTGTTATTCTAATGCCCAAATTTTCAATATGCTGTGCTGACCTTTGGCTGCAAGACTGTCTCTATGTTATCTAAATTCTTTGGGGTTCTACTCCCAACATTCAATTCTCATAACTCTGGTATAACCTGCCCCTTGCTGTGCAGTAGATCTTACACAAAAGATCTAATAAAAATCATTTTTTATTTTCTTTTTTCTTCTATCTCACCATCTAGAAAAACACCAAAGTACAGGAGTAATGAAATAAATTATCTGGTCAATTTCCATTTCATTTTGATTTCCAAAATTATTAATTAATTATATTTTTTATTGTAGTAAAATGTACATAATGTAAAATTTACCACTTTAGCCATTTTCAAGTGTACAATTCAGTGACATTAAGTTAATTCATATTGTTGTACAATCATCACCACTATGTATCTCTGCAAATTTTTTACCTTCCCAAATGAAATTTTTGTACCCATTAAACAATAATTCTCCATCCCCTTTAACCCTCACCCCCTGGTGACCACTATTCTACTTTTGTCTTTATAAATGTGACGGTGGGTACTTTATATATGTGGAATCATGCAATACTTGCCCTTTTGCATCTAACTTATTTCACTTAGCATGATGTTTTCAAAGTTCATCCGTTTGTAGCATGTATCAGAATTTCACTGCTTTTTGAGGCTGAAAAATATTTCATTTTATGTATATACCATATGTATTAGTCAGGGTTCTCCAGAAAAACAGAACCAATAGGATATATGTAGGAGGAGATTTATTATAAGGAATTGGTTCACACAATTATGGAGGCTGAGAAATCTCACAATCTGCCGTTTGCAAGCTGGAGCCCAGGAAAGCTAATGGTGAGCTTCAGTCCAAGTCTGAAGGCCTGGGAACCAGAGCAGCCGATGGTATAAATTTCAGTCTGGGTCTGAAGGCTGAGAAGCAGAAACACTGAGGGCAGGAAAAGATGGATGTCTCTGCTCTAGCAATCAGGTAAGAAGGGCCAAATTCTTCCTTTCTCTACATTTCTGTTCTCTTCAGGCCCTCAATAAATTGGATGATGCCCACCTGCATTGGGGAGGGGAAACTGCTGTCCTAACTTCCCTGATTCAATGCTAGTTTCATCTGCAAACACCTACACAGACACACCAGGGAATAGTGTTTAGTCAAATATCTGGGCATCCTGTGATCAGTCAAGTTGACACATAAAATTAACCATCACAACACATTTTAATTATTTACTCATCTATTGATAAACATCTACTGATTCCACCTTTTGACTATTGTGAATAAGGCTGCTATGAAAATTGATGGACAAATACCTGTTTGAGTCCTTGTGTTAGTCCGCTCTCACATGGCTAATAAAGACATACCTGAGACTGGGTAATTTAAAAATGAAAGAGGTTTAATTGACTCACAGTTCAGCATGGCTGGGGAAGCCTCAGGAAACTCACAATCATTGCAGAAAGGGAAGCAAACGTGTCCTTCTTCACATGGTGGCAGCAAGGAGAAATGCCTGGCAAAAGGGAGAAAAGCCCCATATAAAACCATCAGATCTCATGAGAACTCACTCACGACCATGAGAACAGCCTGAGGGTAACTGCCTCCCACCAGGTCACTCCTATGACATGTGGGGATTATGGGAAGCACAATTTAAGATGAGATTTTGGTGGGGACCCAGCCAAACCATATCATTCTGCTCCTTCCCAAATCTCATGTCCTCACTTATCAAGACATAATCATACCCTTCCAACAGTCCCCCAAAGTCTTAACTCATTCCAGCGTTAACTCAAAAGTCCAAGTCCAAAGTCTCATCTGAGACAAGGTAAGTCCCTTCCACCTATGAGCCTGTAAAATCAAAAGCAAGTTAGTTACTTCCTCTATACAATGGGGGTACAGGCATCGGGTAAATACACCCATTCCAAATTGGAGAAATTGGCCAAAACAGCAGGGTTACAGGCCCCATGGAAGTCTGAAATCCAATAGAGCAGTCATTAAATTTTAAAGTTCCAAAATGATCTCCTTTAACTCCAAGTCTTACATGCAGGACACACTGATACAAGAGGTGGGCTCCCATGGCCTTGGGCAGCTCCACCCCTGTGGCTTTGCAGGGTAATGCCCCCTTCTCTGCTGCTTTCATGGCTGGCATTGAGTGTCTGTGGCTTTTCCAGTGCAAAAGCCACATGGTTTTTTTGCAAAAGCGACACGGTGCAAGCTGTCAGTAGATCTACCATTCTGGGGTCTGGAGAACAGTGGCTCTCTTCTCACAACTCCACTAGGCAGTTCCCCAGTGGGGATTCTGTGTGGGGGCTCTAACCTCACATTTCCCTTCCACACTGTCCTAGCAGAGATTCTCCATGAGGGCTCTGACCCTACAGCAAAATTCTACCTGGACACCCCAGAATTTTCACACATCCTCTGAAATCTAGGTGGAGGTTCCCAAACCTCAATTCTTGTCTTCTGCACATCTTCAGGACCAACACTACATGGAAGCTGCCAAGGCTTGGGGCTTGCACCCTCTGAAGCAACAGCCTGAGCTGTATGTTGGCCCCTTTTAGCTACACCTGAGATGCAGAGCACCAAGTTCCGAGGCTGCACAGAGCAGCAGGGGGGCCCTGGGCCCAGCCCATGAAACCATGTTTCCCTCCTAGGCCTCCCAGCCTGTGATGGGAGGTGCTGCTGTGAAGGTCTCTGAAATGCCCTGGAGACTTTTTCCCCATTGACTTGGTGATTAATATTTGGCTCCTTATTACTTATGCAAATTTCTGCAGCCAGCTTGAATTTCTCCCCAGAAAATGGCTTTTTTTTTTCCTTTTGCATCGTCAGGCTGCAAATATCCCAAACTTTTATGCTCTGCTTCCTCTCGAATGCTTTGCCGCTTAGAAATTTCTCTCACCAGATACCCTAAATCATCCCTCTCAAGTTCAAAGTTCCACAGATCTCTAGGGCAGGGGCAAAATGATGCCAGTCTTTTTGAATAGCAAGAGCGACCTTTACTCTAGTTTCCAACGGGTTCCTCATCTCCATCTGAGACCATCTCAGCCTGGGCTTCATTGTTCATGTCATTATCAGCATTTTTGTCAAAGCCATTCAACAAGTCTCTGGGAAGTTCCAAACTTTCCCACATCTTCCTGTCTTCTGGGCCAAGTCTCTAGGAAGTTTCAAACTTTCCCACATTTTCCTGTCTTCTTCTGAGCCCTCCAAATGGTTCCAACATCTGCCTGTTACCCCATTCCAAAGTCGCTTCTACATTTTTGGGTATCTTTACAGCAGCACCCCACTCTCTGCAGTACCAATTTACTGTTTTAGTCCATTCTCATGCTGCTAATAAAGACACACCTGAGACTGGGTAATTTATAAAGGAAAGAGGTTTAATTGACTCACAGTTCAGCATGGCTGGGGAAGCCTCAGGAAACTTACAATCATGGCAGAAGGGGAAACAAACATGTCCTTCTTCACATGGTGGCAGCACAGAGAAGTGTCGAGCAAAAGGGGGAAATGTCCCATATAAAACCATCAGATCTCATGAGAACTGACTCACAATCATGAGAATAGCATGAAGGTAACCATCCTCATGATTAAATTACCTCCCACCAGGTCTCTCCCATGACATGTGGGGATTATGGGAGCTACAATTCAAGATGAGATTTTGGTGAGGACACAGCCAAACCGTATCAGTCCTTGTTTTCAATATTTCTAGAAGTAAAACTGCTGGATCATATGGTAATTCTATTTAAATTTTGAGGAACAGCCATACTATTTTCCACAGCATCTGCACTGTTTTACATTCTCACTAGCAATACACAAAGGCTCCAGTTTCTCCACATTCTCATCAACACTTCTTTTTGTTTTTTTGATAATAGTTATCCTAATGGGTATGAAATGGTTAATCAGTTCTATTTTAAGTGACGTCCAGAATAGGCTTGTGTCATATTTGCAGTGGTCCATCGTCTTCTGAAGAGCTTTTCTAAGCATGGGAAACTTCCATGTTATAATTTCTGCCCTTGCAATACAGAACTCAGAGTTCAAACCCCCAGCTTCCCTTTCAGCTAGAATAAAATCATGTGGCCTGGACTCTACTAATCAGATACACCCGTGTGAGATTTAAATTCCCAAGTAACAAACAAAAGATATAAGCGCTTTTCACTGTTTTCATTTTGTAGGATTATGTGGTGGCAATGGAGTCTGAGTTCTGGGGACATTAACCGTTGCAATAGGTCCAGTGCAGTCAGGTTCCAGGTCTGTAGGGTGACAGTGGCATTTGTTTATCAAGCCATTTCTGTGGCATGATTTTGGACTGTTCCTGGAAGCTTAGCATCAAGCCTATTTTTCCAACCAATAAAGTCAATCCAGTCTAGTTTAAAACTTCAACTGAATAACTAATTGAATATTTGTCTTCACCCTGCCCCATGCCAGCAGCTAGGCTTCTACTCAAGAGCCTTCGAGTGGGGAAAGGGCATTGTCTTCACATTCACTCTTCTCTCTTTTTCCTCTCAGTTTCTGCAGTGTAGGGGCAGGGAGGATGGATTAAAAAAATAAAGAATGTTCACCTAACTGAGTATTATGGTAGTCCTCTCTCAGATATCATTCCCCTTCTGTATTTAGGCACATGTGTAAATACCAGCTCGCTGGTGGTGGACCAAAATTTGAAAGCTGTAGGTGAACAAAAATCAAACCAGCTTGCATTCACACCTCTTTGAGTTCAGTCTTTTTTCTTTCTTTTTTTTTGAGACAGATTCTCATTTTGTCGGTCAGGCTGGAGTACAGTGGCACAATCTCGGCTCACTGCAAACTCCATCTCCCGGGCTCAAGTAATTCTTTTGCCTCAGCCTCCTGAGTAGCTGGGATTACAGGCGTGTGCCACCACGCCTGGCTAATTTTTGTATTTTTAGTAGAGATGGGGTTTCACCATGTTGGTCAGGCTGGTCTCGAACTCCTGACCTCAGGTAATCTGCCCGCCTCAGCCTCCCAAAGTGCTGGGGTTACAGGCTTGAGCCACTGCGCCTGGCTGCGTTCAGACTATTTAACATGCTAATTACTGAAGGCGCAGCCATTTGAGGGCCCTGTTCTTATATGCGTGGGGGGTGGGGGGTGTCGTTCTTGGTTCCAGCTGTTCACAGTCACTGGGCCCATCTCCTGGCTTGGGACATACACTCAGGCATGACCTTTGCCACCTCCCTCCCCCAGTTTTGGCCAGTAGTGGAATATCTGATAGCCTGCAACTACTGGAGTCTCTTACTTGATGGGTCATACTTTTAGGTTGTGCACTAGCAAGCAGTTCAAACCTAGCTATTTGTGGATCCACATGAAACTTACGCATCTTTGTTCCACCAAGTAGGGTAAGTATTGACTGCTACACATTTGCATTCTCTCTGTTCTGTCACTTTTTTCTCCTTTCTTTTTCTTCTGTACATAAAGATACAGGGCACAGGTCAGCAAGGGCACTGTCTAAACAGAACCCAAACTAAGGAATAAGATGTCAATAAGATGCTAGATCTCTGAGAGTTATAGATGGAGCCCTTTTTACATTGGAGGAATTTGGAAAAAGGCAGTTTCCTTTTTCTCTCCCAAGGGGAGAGGTGGGAAAAGCCACTACTCTCATCCTTCATCAGCAACACCCAACTTGCAGGATTCTTTCTTCTCTCTCTAATCTCTCGTATACAGACTGGAGATGGCGGAAGAAAGAGTTGGGCAGGAGCTGTAGGAATAATTGCGGAGCCCATTTGGCCACTTCTTTAAAATCCCTGGAAGAATTGGCTGGCCTTAATTAGTTTCACTTATCTTTAAAATCTGGGGCATTTCACACCTCTCTTATCCATGGGTAATAAGTCATATTACACTCAGCATTCTATTACATCCACTCCCTAGATCTTTTTTTCTGAGTAAAAGCCCATTGATTTATAGTCTCCTTCCAAAATTCCATATCTTTGAACAAGACTATTTTTGTGTCTCCAGTGTTTTATCTTTGTGGCTATAATTTTTGTGTCCAGGGGGGTATTAATCGGTTTTCACACTGCTATCAAGGCACTACTTGAGACTGGGTAATTTATAAAGAAAAGAGGTTTAATTGACTCACAGTTCTGCATGGCTGTGGAGGCCTCAGGAAACTTACAATCATGGCAGAAGATGAAGGAGAAGCAACAACCTTCTTCACAAGGCACCAGGAGAGAGAGCAAAAGAACGAGGAAGTGCCACACTTAAAGCCATCGGCTTTCATGAGAACTCCCTCACTATCACTAGAACTGGGATTATTAGGCTTTTTCCTATAGAGTTGTTCAAGCTCCTTATATATTCTGGTTATTAATCCCTTGTCAGATGAGTAGTTCATAAATATTTTCTCCCATTCTGTGGGTTGTGTCTTCACTTTGTTGATTGTTTCCTTGCTGTGCAGAAGCTTTTCAACTCAGTGTGATCCCATTTACCCATTTTTGCTTTGGTTGTCTGTGCTTGTGGGGTATGGCTCAATAAATTTTTGCCCAGAACAATGTCCTGGAGATTTTCCCCAATGTTTTCTTGTAGTAGTTTCATAGTTTGAGGTCATAGATTTAAGTCTTTAATCCATTTTTATTTGATTTTTGTATATGGCGAGAGATAGGGGTCTGGTTTCATTCTTCTGCATATGGATATACAGTTTCCCCAGCACCATTTGTTGAAGAGACTGTCTTTTCCCCAGTGTATGTTCTTGGCACATTTGTCAAAAACGAATTCACTGTAGGTGTTTGGCACATTTGTTGAAAATAAGTTCACTGCAAGTGATTTGTTTCTGGGGTCTGTATTGGTCTATGTGTCTGTTTTTATGTCAGTACCATACTGTTTTGGTTACTACAGGTCTGTAGCATAATTTGAAGTCAGGTAATACGATTCCTCTAGTTTTGTTCTTTTTGCTTAGGATAGCTTTGGGTATTCTGGGTCTTTTGTGGTTCCATATGAATTTTTGGACTTTTTAATATTTCTGTAAAGAATCATATTGGTATTTTAATAGAGATTTCATTGAATCTGTAGATTGCTTTGGGCCCTCATGCTTTTAATATAGTAATAGTGTAATTTTGCTTAGATCAATGATCAGTGTTTATATTATTCTAACTGGCTTTTGAGTGTGACTCACTTTTGCTCTTATAAAGCTTTTAAGATCTTGTTCCCATTGTTCTGATATTTCACAATGATAAGCCTTGCTATGAATCTATTTTCATTCATTGTTCTGAGAACTTAGTGAGGCTTTCGGTCTGGAAATTCATGTATTTGAATTCAGAAAATTTCCTTAAATTATTTCTATTTTTTTCTTATTCACCTTATTCTCTTCTTAAATCCTCATAATCTAGACATTGATCTTCCTAGACTGTTTATATAATGTTTTATAAAATAATATGTTTTATATTTTCTATATAAAAACACAAACATACATTTATATAACTTTTCCTTTTATTTTTCTTCTCTTTGCTTTTTGCTCTACTTTCTGAGAGGTTGATTCAACCTCAACTTCCAACTTTTCTATTGAATGTTTGTGTTCATTATCAGGTTTTTCTTTTCTTTTCTTTTCCTTCCTTCCTTTCATTTCCTTTCTTCTTTTCCTTCCTTCTTTTCTCTCTCTCTCTGTCTCTCCTTCCTCCCTCTCTCCCTTCCTCCCTCTCTCCCTCTCTTCATCCCTTCCTTTTCTTTATTTCCTTCTTTCTTTTTTTTTAGACAGGTCTTACTCTGTCACCCAGGCTAGAGTTCAGAGGCATGATCTCGGCTCACTGCAACCCCCACCTCCCAGGCTCAAGCGGTCCTCCTGCCTCAGCCTCCTGAGTAGCTGGGACTACAGGCACACACCACTATGCCCAGCTAATTTTTGTATTTTTAGTAGAGATATGAGTTTCATTGTGTTGGTCAGGCTGGTCTCAAACTCCTGGTGTTAAGCAATCTGCCTGCCTTGGCCTCCCAAATGCTGGGATTATAGGTGTGAGCCACTGTGCCAGGTCTCAGCTTTTTAATTATTATTATTATTATTTTTTATTATTATACTTTAAGTTTTAGGGTACATGTGCACAATGTGCAGGTTTGTTACATATGTATCCATGTGCCATGTTGGTGTGCTGCACCCATTAACTCATCATTTAGCATTAGGTATATCTCCTAGTGCTGTCCCTCCCCCCTCCCCCCACCCCACAACAGTCCCCGGAGTGTGATGTTCCCCTTCCTGTGTCCATGTGTCCTCATTGTTCAATTCTCACCTATGAGTGAGAACATGTGGTGTTTGGTTTTTTGTCCTTGCAATAGTTTACTGAGAATGATGGTTTCCAGTTTCATCCATGTCCTACAAAGGACATGAACTCATCATTTTTTATGGCTGCATAGTATTCCATGGTGTATATGTGCCACATTTTCTTAATCCAGTCTATCATTGTTGGACATTTGGATTGGTTCCAAGTCTTTGCTATTGTGAATAGTGCCACAATAAACATACGTGTGCATGTGTCTTTATAGCAGCATGATTTATAGTCCTTTGGGTATATACCCAGTAATGGGATGGCTGGGTCAAATGGTATTTCTAGTTCTAGATCCCTGAGGAATCGCCACATTGACTTCCACAATGGTTGAACTAGTTTACAGTCCCACCAACAGTGTAAAAGTGTTCCTATTTCTCCACATCCTCTCCAGCACCTGTTGTTTCCTGACTTTTTAATGATTGCCATTCTAACTGGTGTGAGATGGTATTTCATTGTGGTTTTGATTTGCATTTCTCTGATGGCCAGTGATGATGAGCATTTTCCCATGTGTTTTTTGGCTGCAGAAATGTCTTCTTTTGAGAAGTGTCTGTTCATGTCCTTCACCCACTTTTTGATGGGGTTATTTGTTTTTTTCTTGTAAATTTGTTTGAGTTCATTGTAGATTCTGGATATTAGCCCTTTGTCAGATGAGTAGGTTGCGAAAATTTTCTCCCATTCTGTAGGTTGCCTGTTCACTCTGATGGTGGTTTCTTTTGCTGTGCAGAAGCTCTTTAGTTTAATTAGATCCCATTTGTCCATTTTGGCTTTTGTTGCCATTGCTTTTGATGTTTTACACATGAAGTCCTTGCTCATGCCTATGTCCTGAATGGTATTGCCTAGGTTTTCTTCTAGGGTTTTCATGGTTTTAGGTCTAACATGTAAGTCTTTAATCCATCTTGAATTAATTTTTGTATAAGGTGTAAGGAAGGGATCCAGTTTCAGCTTTCTACATATGGCTAGCCAGTTTTCCCAGCACCATTTATTAAATAGGGAATCCTTTTCCCATTGCTTGTTTTTGTCAGGTTTGTCAAAGATCAGACAGTTGTAGATATGCGGCATTATTTCTGAGGGCTCTGTTCTGATCCATTGATCTATGTCTCTGTTGTGGTACCAGTACCATGCTGTTTTGGGTACTGTAGCCTTGTAGTAGAGTTTGAAGTCAGGTAGTGTGATGCCTCCAGCTTTGTTCTTTTGGCTTAGTTTTGACTTGGCAATGCGGGCTCTTTTTTGGTTCCATATGAACTTTAAGAGCTCTTTTATGTTCTCTGAATGTTCTTTTTAAAATAGCATTCTGACCTCATCCCTGGGATTCAGTATCATAGCTTCTCTCTTTGGAGATATTAATAATACTTTTATTTTGAACTTTTCTCTTCCCTTCATAATTTCCCTGAGTCATTTTTATCTGTTTGTGGTTTGTTCGCTTGATCTTTATCTTGTAAGTTAGAGGCATTCTTCATCCCTCTCATAACAGGTGTCTGCTCTTGTTTACTTGTGGGTGAGTAAAAAGCTGATTGGAAGATCTGAGTGAGTTTTATTGGAGGGTGATCTGGCTGGGTCATTTGTTGGGGTTAACCTTAATATTGGTATGTGTAAGTTTTTGGGCTGGTCAAGTCCCTTGGAGATGACTCTTCCATTTTTCCAAATCCCTGTGAAAGCTGAGTAGACGAACAGGACTTAGAGCAGGGATCTTGGCCTTCAGCATCTACATACTCATTTATTCCTTCTATTCCTTCTGGCTTCAGTGTGGGATTCCTGCTCTTAACTCAGTTTTTGCCCTCTAATCACAGGGTACCTCTGTTTTACCCTCTCCAGTAAACATCATTTTGCTAGGGTGGGGAAGAGAACTCATCCAAGAGTGTGGGGTGTTGAGGGAATCTAGAAAGCTGGTGATTCTCTAACAACTTTTCTAATCCTCCTTATTTTAGGCCACCCTCTTTATTCCATTTCCAGTGTTACCTGGTGTCACCATTTCCTGGAGTTTAGATTATGTTAGGAAAAAAATTAAACTGAGCCAGCTTAGAATCTTTCTTTGACATGTCAGGTTAGTTTATTTACCCATCTTCTTTCTGGCTTCCAGAAGTCAGTTGTTGTCTCTTCTCCCATTTCCCATATCCTTAAAGGTTCATGCATTTCTAAATAATATATATTCATTGTAGTTTTATATGATTTCTGGAAAAGCAAAATTTGGATTGGTGGTTCAATCTACCATCTTTACTCAGAACTTTAAAGTCTACATCAAACAGAAGTATCCTTTATGACTGATGTTTTTAAAAACAAGGAGAATTGACCTCTCACAAGTCTTTGCTAAAAAAAAAAGAAAGTTTCTAAAGGATGTAATTTTAAAATAAAGGAATTGAACCTTGAGGGAAGGGGTGGAATGCAAGAATCAGTAGACTCGGGAACCTGGCAGAGACTCCTGTGGGTGCCACCTTTGGGGGAGCTATTTTCTCTTGGAAGAATTCAATGGTATTGCTGGCCCAGTATGGAAACTTAGAGAGATGCAAAATGTAACCCCCCACTGCAAGGCATTACCATGGCTAGAGTCACAGAAGTCATTGCAGTCCTATTGCTTTGTTTTGGAGTGAAGCCTACAGGTGAGGGAACAAATTTCCCCATGGAGCATCCCCATCCCCCACCACCATGGGAGAAATTCTGAGTGCAGTGGCTTTTTAGATAGCCAGAAGTCTATTTGAACTTGCTATGGGTGACTGAATAAATAAACCTTCCACATCCCAAAAGAGTTTTAAAAATGTGTACATAAAGTTGTAAGATGGATAATGTAAAAGTAATCTTTCCAGTTTGGGGAGGAGTTGTAGGCACTTCCAGCTGTTCATAAAATAAGATGCTCCACTTTAAAGTTCCCTCTCTGTTTCCTTTTTCAGAAGACACTTTTATTAGATACAGACAGACTTGCCCCTCAGGCTATATCCAGTGCCCAAGATAATTTCCTTTAGCCTCTGGAAAAATAATCTTGTAAGATGCCTCTTCATAGATACCATTCCATTTTGTTTGCTCCACCTCGAGTATTATCAAATGAAGATTTCTATTTTAATCCTAAAATTATTTTCCCATTACTATTTTAATGTCCTAGTTGTTGGCATTTATAATAGTATGCATTCAATAGTTTAAATGTTTCTTCTGGATGGGTGTGGTGGCTCATGCCTGTAATCCCAGCACATTGGGAGGTCGAGGTAGGCAGATCACTTGAGGTCAGGGGTTTGAGACCAGCCTTGCCAACATGGTGAAACCCTGCCTCTACTAAAAATACAAAAATTAGCCAGGCATGGTGGCGTGTGCCTGTAATTCCAGCTACTCGGGGGGCTGAGGCATGAGAATCGCTTCCCACTCCAGGGAAGTGGAGGTTGCAGTGAGCTGAGATTGCACCACTGCACTCCAGCCCGGATCACAGAGCCAGACTCTGTCTCCAAGTAAATGAATGAATGAATGATTGAATGAATGTTTCTTCTATTCTGATAGAACATCAATGCTACTAATTGTCCAATTTTCATTTCTAGTTTCTGTGCCTCCCACCCTAAGAGGCAGGACACTATAGAAAAGGCTATTTTGATGGATAGACTGTGTCATCAATTTCAACTACAAGCCTGGACCTGTGAAAAACTTGAGTTGTTAGAAAATTAATAATAAATATTTATATAGTACTTGGCATGCCAGACACTCTTTTGAGCACTCTAGCAATATAAACTCAATTAGTACTCATGATCTCCATGTGAGGTAGGTACCATTATGATTTCCATCTTACAGATGAGGAAACTGAGGCACAGAGCGACCAAATAACGTGCCCTAGGTTCATAGACAGCAAGTGGCAGAGCTACAAGTTGAACCCAGGTGGTCTTGCTCCAGTGGCCGTGGTCTCAATGACAAAATCATGCTCGCATTCCTGGTATAACACTTTCTCACTCTCTTTAAACAGCTTTTTTTTTTCCTTCTGTTAATAGTAATAGTATTTAATTTTGTTGATGATGAAAGGATTAAGGCAGTGTGTTCTTAATCCCAGCTCAGTAGAATCACCTTCAAGAGACTTAAGAAAATACCAATACTTTGCTTCTATCCCAGAAATTATTATCTGATGAGTGCCAACCTTTATATTAAAAAGAAACAATTCCTCAGATGGTAGACAGTGCTCATAGACAGCTGGAGCGGTGATTTGCTGGATTAGGTCATTGAGGCATCTCGCAATGTCTGGTAGTAGAGTTTCTTCATTATCACCAATTGTTTGGGCCTTGGGTACTGGGAAAATCGGAAAGAATTAGTGTCATTTGACATGTTTAAGTCTCCAGTGTTCTACCTGTTTGCATTTCAGGCCTCCAGATTTAGCAGTAACCCTGTGACTCAGCTTCTCAATGCTAATGTGTCTTCGCACACCATGCACACACCCCACACACCTGTTCAGAGCTGACATTCACTATCTGTCATCCTTCCAATTGGTGTCCATTCTGTCTCTCAGTGCCGAGCCCTTTATTGTATCACCCCATCCGTGTTCATGTCAATCAAATCACAGTGTGTGTATCCCCACTCTAACAGATGAATAATGTCAGAGATTATGAATCAGAAGCTAAGCTGGGGTTTCATTGCTGTTCTTGGAAATGTTTTTGGCTAC
Organism: Hylobates moloch; assembly: GCF_009828535.3. Taxonomy (NCBI): domain Eukaryota; kingdom Metazoa; phylum Chordata; class Mammalia; order Primates; family Hylobatidae; genus Hylobates; species Hylobates moloch. The sequence goes on from NW_026652285.1 coordinate 43,067,480, forward strand.
AGAATGCTTTATTTTTCCTGTTTCCATGCCAAAGCACTCAAACAAAACTTGTAGAGGAGAAAGCACACCACCTGGGTTTAGCCTACATTGCTCATGGGCCTCCCTAGTCTCTGGAGCCACCATTAGCTAGAATATGTCAAATTCTGGTGTGCTCTGCCTCACTCTTAACCCTAATAGGCAACACAGAGTGTTAGCTCCTGGGATCTGGGGGGATGTCCTAGGAGTGAACATGTGTGCACACAAACCAGCCTGTATCTCTGGCACAGCCACGATGCTGCCCATTCTCACTGCAATGAACCCTGAAATGCCAAAGGCATGGTTGTTGGTAGCAAAGCTGGGCATGGCACTGCTGCTCACCTGCTCTCATTTTAATACTGTCACAATCCTTATTAATGCAGGTCATAGAGCCATTTGTGGCCCAGTGTTTTTTTAGAGATTTAGGGAAACAGATTTTTCTGGCTTTCCCAACAGCCTGGCCTTACTCCTGGACTCAGATAGGAGACCATGGAGCTGGGCTGGGACAGACTCAGGTGGCAGGATCCAAGCTGTTTCATAGTCTCTATTTCCCTCCAACATCCAAGGCCTGGAAATTCCTTCCAGAGGTTAAGTTCTCTCTCTGTGGCCTCATCTGCCTCTTATGAAAGTGGACTTTTGAGAGTCTGCCTTTCTCCGGTTTGCCAAATGTGCTGCCCTGACCCCTGCAAGCCTGCTTTTACTCCCTGTTTAGTCTGTTGCTCCTCTTCAGATTGGCTCTGTGCTCCCAGAACACATCTGTGATTTCATTTTTATACATATCCCCCTGGGTAATTTAAATGTAGTTCTTTTTCTTCTACTCATAGGACTGCAGCTTAGGCTGGTTCTTGGGCCGTGTGGACCAGTGAGGATAGGCTATTCCTTAGACTTTCCTTCAACAAACATCTTTTGAGCGACTACAATTAGCCATGTATAGAGATAGCACAGGAGCAGATACAAAGATAAAACACACTTGCTCTGCTTTCTACCCTTGAAACTCAGCCTCATTCGAAGAACACAGAGACATAGCAAAGTCATTGTCATACAGCGTTCTGTGGCATGAATGTTTATGTCTGCCCCAAATTCATATGCTGGAATCCTCACCCACGAAAAGATGGCATTAGAAGTGGGGGCCTTTGGGAGGTGATTAGGTCATAGGGGCAGAGCCATCATAAATAGGATTTAGCACCCTTATAAAAGGGGCCCAACAGAGACCCTTGCCTCTTCTGCCATGTGAGGATACAGTGAGGAAATCGTTATCTGTGAAGAAGCAGGCCCTTACCCAACAGCCAGCCACCAGAACTGAGAAATACATTTTGGTTGTTTATAAGCCACCCAGTGTATGATACTTTGTTATAGAAGCCTGCACAGCCTAGGACACAGCATCATACATGCTGCAGCACAGGCACACCAACAACATAGGAGAGGGGCCATTTGAACTGGGTCTTGAGAAATGAATAGAAATATATTAGTTCGTAGTAACTAAGTACCACAAACCAGATGGCTTAAACAACAGAAATTTTTATTATCTCACTGTTTTGGAGGCCAGAAGACCAAGATCTGTGGCACTGGTGTCAGGGGGATTGTTCCTTTTGAGGGCTGTGGGTGAACCTGTTTGACACCCCTCTCCAAGCCCCTAGCCTTCCCGGCCTCAGCACTGCCTGTGGGTAGAGGTAGGAGGCTGGGGACCTGGTAACCCGACATTTCAAAGTTGTGCTCAAACCTTCCCTGTGTTGGGTGGATAGCATTGAGGTTATAAGGGCTCTGGTAGGAGCTTGAGCTGGCTCCCACCCCAGCCCTGTACTTTTGAGCAAGTCACATCAAATCTCTGAGCCTAGTTTCTTCCTCCATGAATTGACCATGAAACCACCTGGCACATCACAGACACTCAAAAAACATGGTAGTATTATCACTGTGGCTGGTCAGCCCAGAAAACCTCAATTTAAAAAAAATTAGAAGGTTGCATTCAAGCTGTAATGAAGGATGTCTGACTCCCAGCTAGGATCCAGAGTAAGCTGATGAAGAAAAGATTAATGATAGAAAGCATCAATTGAAGTATCTATTTCCTTTAAAATGCTCACTCTAGAAGACATACCTACTTTATGGGTTCAGTCATTTGAGTGTGGCAGTTTGAACCGTAGGCTATATATTTTGTAATAAAAGGAGATTTGTAAGGACTGACTGTCCCTTGGGCCTTGGTGCCTCATGGGAGATGATTCAAATCCATAGCAGGCATATGACTGCTCTTTGAGAGGAAGAGGCCAACAGTGCTGGACAGTAACCAAGGAGCATCGCTGGCCTCGGGGCAGAGCCTTCAGATACCTCCTGCTGGAATGCAACTATGGAGGTCACTGGCAGGACAAGCCCGGAGCCTGGAATGATTTTGCCAGCTCGTTTTAGCCTGATTGTGTGTAATGAGTGGGGGCCTGTTGAGTGTATGCAGAGAGAGACGACATGGAAGCAACACAGACCACTGACTGCAGGAGTGCATATTTGGTCTTTTCTTCTGAATAAAATTAGAATAAAGTTGGTAAAATTCACATGAAGGTATGTTTAAGAGTTTACTGGGAAACACAAAAATTTATATCAATGGACCAAGGTAAATATATCAATCTTTATAAATCAATGTATATATTTAATGTAATTCCAATAAACATGTCAAAGATTTTTTTAAAAACACTGAGTGTAGGCCAGGCATGGTGGCTCATGCCTGTAATCCCAGCACTTTGGGAGGCCGAGGCGGGTGGATCACAAGGTCAGGGGATCAAGACCACAGTGAAACTCCATCTCTACTAAAAATACACACACACACAAAAAATTAGCTGGGCGCGGTGGCAGGCGCCTTTAGTCCCAGCTAGGCGGGAGGCTGAGGCAGGAGAATGGCATGAACCTGGGAGGTGGAGCTTGCAGTGAGCGGAGATTGCGCCACCGCACTCCACTCTGGGCGACAGACTCAAAAAACAAAACAAAACAAAACAAAACACTGAGTGTAGAGTGACAGAGATAGAGGTGAGCTCAGGCAAAGTACATCAGACAGTGAGAGAGAAAGGCAGAAACAAAGAACAAAGACAAAAATCCAAAGACAATGGCTTGGCATAGATTGAAGGAGACCCAGGTATTAAGAAAAACAGATTATATATATGAGATAAATGAGAATGCAACAAGGTATAATAACTACAAAAGATGTTACTAATTTTATTATTAATTACCTTACATCTGTGCAAAACCTAGAATATACAAAGTCCTTTCCATGTTTCCAAATACTGGCCAACTAGGTGAGATAATTAATGACTTCTCATCCCACCCCTGCCCTAGAGACATACAGCCTTGGTTAAAAGTCACCTAGACTTTTTCTGCCTCCATTTTCTCTACTGTAGAATGGCACTGCTCCCGTGTGCCTGGCTACCTCCTCTGGAGGAGTGAGCAGTGAGCATCCTACTCTCTGTCTCCGTGGTTCTATCATAAGGCTGCAAACTTCAGCTCAAGAATTGAATTTAACCTCCCAACAGATTTTGTTCTACCACATGGGGATTTGAGTATATTGTTTTAATTTCTTGCTGGCATCTGAAAGTCAGGAGCTGTTATATACATATCTGAATATTGGGCTTCTTTTGAAACATGAGCAGTTGGGGTAGATGGTTTCTGTAATGCCCTTTAGTTGGGCTTACTTACTCCAGTTAACCAGAGTCTCCATCCCTCCCTATTTCTTCTGTGTTACCAGATCACACCATTCATTTACGTGACTTCCTTGGCCTCTAGACTTTTTATATTTACAGCCTTTATTCCATCTCATCCACGTATTTTATTGAAATTATTGTCTCACAGGTCAGTCTCATGTCTCAGCAGCAGAGGATGTGTCTTCTTGACCCCTGGATTTCCAGCCCCTAGCATAGTGCCTGGCTCACAGTAGGTACTCAGGAAATGTTTGCTGAGCTTATCATGGCATGACACTGCGTGAGACTAACCAGGAGAGAAAGAAAACAGAAGGGAAAGTGGGCAGTAAAGACAGCCTCTGAGATTGGCTAACCTCTGTAGTGCAGGCAAAGGTGCAATCATAAACGCTGGCTTTCTTGCTTTCTTCCTACAGATTTGCTCACACCCTCCAACGCCTCACCTGGCTATGTGGGAAGACACTGGATAGAGAGGAGCAGCAATGCTTCATCTTCCTCACCTTGACTCAGAAAGCTAGAAGCAAGAATTTGGTGATCTCCAGGCTAGAAGTGGTACAACAAGAAGCAGAGCCCCTGGTGAAAAGTACCTGGAGGAAGCCAGGAGCAGATTGGCAAAGAGCAGAGAGGATGGGCAGACTCTGTGAGAGGTGAGCATCATGCAGGAACCCAGAGAGAGAGAGCAGGGCATGGTGTCTGTGAGTGGTGTAGGCAGCCCTCATTAGGAGAGACAGGCCTGTGTAAGGAGGAAGCATTTAGGGGCAGCATAGTGGATAGCTAGGAAAGGCGGGCATCTGGGATCAAATCCTTGCTGCATGCTGGCTGGACGTGTGACTTTGAGCAGGTTAATTGACCCCCTCTGGTCCTGTTTCCTAGTCTATAAAATGGGGACAATAATGATATTCACCTCATAGGGATATTGCATGGATTAAATGAGATAATGCATGTTAAGTCCCTGGCATGTGTTTACTTAATGCACTCTATATTAGTTTTCTATGGTTGCCAGAACAAATTACCACAAACTGGGTGGCTTAAAAGAACAGAAAACTATTCTCTCACAGTTTCAGAGGCCAGAAGCCCCAAATCAAGGTGTCTGCAGAGTACAGTCTCCTGGGGCTCTAGGGGAGAATTTATTCCTTGGCTTGGGGCTGCATCACTCCAATCTCTTTACATGATCATCTCCTACATGTGTCTGTGCCTTTTCTTCTGTCTCTTGTAAGGATACTTGCCATTGATTTAGGGCCCACCTGGTAATGCAGGATGATCTCATCCCAAGATCCCTAACTTAATTAAATTAGCAAAGTCCCTTTTTCCAAAAGAGGTCACATTTGCAGATTCTGGGATACAGATATATCTTTTGAGCCACCATTCAACCTATTACAACACCTAAGTACTGAGTGCTTTCTATAAGCCAGAACTTGATATGTGTTATTTGATCAGTTGCTAAAGCTAAATCTTGAAGAATAGCGTTCTGGGTTCCTTGGGGCCTGATCTGTTTTCCCAAGTAATAAGAGGGTACCAGGTGGGTACCATGTGGGTGCTATGATTAGTGACCAAAGGAAGTAGGTTGACGTAATTTCTAGATTCTCTGGATTCCCTCCTCAGTCTTTTTCCCTGCATCCTGACTTAGGCCACATACAATATCTTTTCCTTTCTCTGCAAAATGTCTATGGTAGGCATTGTTGTGCTGTCCATATTCCCCTTCAAGAAAGGACTTTTAGTCCCAGCCGCTTATTGTCATCGGCCTTCAAATTCTGATCTTCCCCAGTGCAGAGAGCTGCCTCACTGGAGATCAATTCTGTCCCAGTGTAGGCCACAACCACTGACAGATGGAGACAGCAGTACAAACGCCCTTTCATTTCAGCCCAACATGAGACAAGTTAGATAGGCCATTTTAACTCCATAGTTCCTTGGGGGGTTGAAAGAAGCTTTGTGGGATTTGCATTGCAACTCCAATTCTCCCTCCACCCTTTCCTGCTTCCTCTCCCTCCCTTCCATGGCACTGATCCCAAGGTACTCCTGATTAAACACCCTGCACATTAAACTCCAAATCAGAGTCTGCTTCCCAGACATTCTAACTTGTGCCAGTGTCTAAGGATCATATATTCTTGGGATCAAACAATTATATGCAAAATAGAAAATTTACTCTGAGTTTGTACTTATGTATATTCTGTTCCCATAGGTGGCAATACACAATGTCACCTTAAGGTTGTAAATCATATTTTAAATTTTGAAAGGATCTCTTTAGGGCTTTGAAGTTTTTTATTTTCTTATGACTTAGAACATACTACATGAATCTAAGGCAATTCTAAAACTTTGAAATACTCCATAAGTATCTGGAAAAAAGAGCACCAGTTTGATTGTTGCTGAAAACTTGTTTGGTTGAAAATAAATGTATAACTATCTTTGAATTTTTAGTTAAGTAATGTGATGAAATTCATCAGGTATTTAGCACCATCTGTGATCAAGAAGTCAAAAAAAAAAAGAATACAAGACCCAAGTGAGAGAGGCTTCTATACTGGTTGAGAAAATAGGCTTTTGGAATAAAGCAGATCTGGGTTTGAGTTTTGTCTCTACTGTCCACAGTCACGGAACTCTGCACCTCAGCTTCCCAATCTATTAAATGGGGATAATAAACATGTTTATCTTATAGAGATTTTGTGAAGCTTAAATGAGATTATCTACATAAAATATTTATAATGGTAAACACAATGTTATTATTAGCTACTACCTGAGGCAAAGCATATAAATAAAAAAAATACATATACACCAAATAGCATGAATACATGAATACTAATGAATACATTTTCGACCATTTGAATCATTGTTTACAGAAAACACATGAAAATTTGTTCCTACCTTTAAAAAAGAATTCCAGACATATTTTCCTTATTAGGGAGAAGGTTACTACATTTTCTAATACTGAAAGTGACATCTGAATGAAGACCTCATTAGGCAGTGAGTTGTGTGGCTCTTGGTGGAAGAGCATTTTGAGCAGAAGGAACAGCCAGCATGAAATTCTGAAAGGATAGCTGGACTGTGTTTGAGGACCAGCCGAGAGGTCTGTGTGGCTAGAGAAGAGTAAGCAGGGTAGTTGAAGTCAGAGAAATAAGAGGGTGGGGCTGGGTGCAATGGCTTACACCTGTAATCCCAGCACTTTGGGAGGCCAAGGCAGGTGGATCACAAGGTCAAGAGATTGAAACCATCCTGGCCAACATGGTGAAACCCTATCTCTACTAAAAATACAAAAATTAGCTGGGTGTGGTGGCACATGCCTGTAATCCCAGCTACTTGGGAGGCTGAGGCAGGAGAATTGCTTGAACCTGGGAGGTGGACATTGCAGTGAACGGAGATTGCACCACTGCACTCCAGCCTGGTGACAGAGTAAGATTCTTTCTCAAAAAAAGAAAAAGAAAGAAGGAAAGCAAGAAAAGAAAGAATAGAGTGGAGCAGGTCTTATAGGGCCTGGTTGGCCATTGTGAAGACTTTGGACTTTACTAAATGACTTGGGAACTCGTTGGGTCTTGAGCTAAGGAGTGACATGGCCCAATTTCTGTATTAAAAGGATAACTCTGACTAGTGTGTTCAGAATAGAGTACGGTGGGCAGGACAGAAAATGAAGGGAGACCGTGGTCAGGAGGCCACTGCAGTATCCCAGGCTGATGGTGAGGGCAGCTTGGACCAACCAAGGCATCACCACCACAGGCACGGAGCATTGTCAGCATCTGCTGTGTTTTGAATCCTGAACTGATAGAAATTGGCAATGTCTGACAGGAACAGACGAGCTGAAGATGCCTCCAAGTTTTCTCTCCTGAACAACTGGAGGAAAATAGTTCTTTTAACTGAGATGGGGAAGACGCAGGGGAGGGGCAGTTTTGGGAAGAAACATGCAGCCTTCGTATTGGGACCTGTTAAGTATGAAATAGCTCTGAAGCATCCAATTGGAAATGTTGAGGTGGCAATGAGATCGAAGAGTCTGGCATTAGTGAGCAGTCTGGGCTAGAAATATAAATGTGAGAGTTATCAGGCTATCATTGCTATCTAAAACTATGAGACTGGAGGAAAGCATTGAGGGGCTGGATAGAGAAAGAAACAGGAGTGATAGGGCAGAACTTGGAGGCACTCTAGTGTTAAGGGGTTACAGAGGTAACAGCAAAAAGGCCGAGAAGAAGCGGCCAATGAAAGACCAGGAAACCCAGCGATCTGGAAGCCAGGTGAAGGCATGGGAGCAGGCTGAACTGATGACTCATCAGGAGTTTGTTAGGCCAGTGGTCCTCAGAGTACTGACCCAAACCCGCCACAGCAGCAGCAGCCTCTGGAAACTTATTAGGGACGTGCAGCCTCTCATGCCCACTCCAGAGCTACTGGATCGGAAATGGAAGGTGAGGCCCTTCAGCAGATTCTGATGCACCCTCAGGTTTTAAAACCACTGCCCTCCTCACAAAATTGCCTGCACAAAATTATAAATGGGAGAAAGGAGGAAGAGGAAGAGGAGGAAAGAAGAACTCTTTACAAGAAGAGAATATTGTTGGAGACCCACTTAGTGCCCAAAGCAAACAGGTTCCTCAGAAGTAACTCCCTCCCCCAACAACCCCCTCCCAGTTTAAAGCCTCCCATTAATCAATCTATCATGGCTCTTTGGAGAGAAGGAATGCCCCCATTTCAGCGGACGGAGGGAATGCTGAGCACCAGGCATGCCAGACATTCCACCGGCTAAAAAAAGTGGGGGTGGTATTCCAGGGTTAGCATTGCTGGACCGTAAACGCTGAAACTCCTTAGATATAAAGCTTATTCCACCCAACCGTTTCCAAATTTTCCTCCAGGCTGTCCTTGGAGAATTCCACCCTCTTTCATTCTGGGGAGAAGAAGTTAAAATTAGGGCCAGCCCTGCGGGACTGACATGCCAGATGCAGGGAAGCTGTCCCCAGAAATAAGCGAGTTCCCACCGCGGCTGGGCGGGGCGGGCGCCTCCGGTCCCAACCCAGCGGAGGGACTCCTGGAAGGCCTGCCCCTTCCAAGTGTCTGCAAGGGCTCTGATCCCAAGCTTTAAAATCCTGAGCGAAGGCACTGCGGGCCGATCTCTCCTCTCCCAGCCAGTCGTGGCTGGCCTTTCAAAGTGTGCAGTTGTCTCCTCCCTGCCCAGCCCCATCGTCGCCCAGGACCAGCTGGGCCGCGGTCTGACCTGAGGCTGCTGCTCAGCCCCGCGGCGCTGGCGCTCTCCATTCGGGCACCTTCCAGCGTACTGCTCGGCTCCGGGAGCCGCTCTGCAAAGTTGGGCAGCTCAGAGCGCAAGCTTTGCCTCTCGACTTCTCCCTCCCCGGGTTCCCGGCGCCCCCGCCTCCCACGATCCCTTTCACTAGGAGCAGCCTGTCCCAGCGGGCTGGCAACTTGCACCCCTTCCTAGTCGTCCTCCCCGAAACGCAACCATGCTGTTAATGGGCGTCCTCCTGGCGTTGCAAGGTAAGGCCTGGACCCCGGGACAACCACGGGGGCGCTCTGACGACTCGCCCTCGCTCCTGCTGCCCCCGGGGGCCCGGCTCACTGTGCTGGGCTGGGCCATCTGAGGGCGCCTCCTGATCCTCCGCAGCCGCTAACTCCCTCCCCTGGCCAAGCCTGGGGTGGGGGTGGGCGTGGGGTCGCTCAGTGGAGGCGCCCGGGGATGCTGGGGGACAGGTACTGCATCCCTCCCCCGCCTCCTCCCGCTAGTCTTTCCCCCACTTTCACCAGGTAGTCCCCCTGGGGCTCCCCGAGTTGGTGCAAACGCTCCTGGGGGGGAGCTCGAACTGAAACTCGCTTTGTGCCCGCAGCCTTGCAGCTCTCCGGTGCCCTCGACCTGCTCGCTGGGTCCTGTGCCTTTGAAGAGAGCACTTGCGGTTTTGACTCCGTGTTGGCCTCTCTGCCGTGGATTTTAAATGAGGAAGGTAAGAAGGCTCGGTGGAGAGGGGCGCGAGGTGAACTTTCTTCCTTAATGGCTTGCTTTTTTTACCCACATGGGTAATGTTATCTTGGAGTTAATTCCCCGCGGCAAGAAAAGTGTGAGTCATGGATCCTCCTTCAAGCCCTCAGCTGTGCTGCAAGGGATGGCCGAGGCAGGCACGGGGTGGGCGGGAGGCCGCCCTTTGCTTACCTGGCCTGTGGGTAGAAGCTTAAAATTTGCGTCTCACCCCAGCACTCCTTAATGGAAGGGAGAAAGGGAGCACAGCTAATGATTGTCCTCCCCTGTGTGCCTCTGTAGGCCAGCAACCTTTCTGGTCCTCAGGAGACATGTCTGTGAGTTGGGAAAAGTTGGATGGGACTAGTTCTCCTTCAGCTTTGCAGAAATGGTTCCACAGTTCTGTGATGGGACCGCAGTGCTAAGACATCACGTCTGCCTTGACCCTGACAGTGTTTTTTGATGCATGATTTCATCCTCACACTCCTGTTTATAATCCTGCCCTGGACAAAAGAAACCAAGTACACTGCCAAATGCCTGGGATCCCTGTTTCACTGGTGGTCATTGTCTTACTACTCTATACTGTTTGGGTCCCAAGGACACAGTTTAAATGTGGGGTCTTCTGAAGTGTCGTCTTGCCTTTATACGGCTTTTTTTTTTTTTTTAAGTGTGGTTCTCAGGACCCAATGGCAGGCGGCACTGGGTGTCCCTTCTTTCCTTTCTCTCTCTTTTGTCACCACCAATGAAGCCTGATGCCCACAGACTATTTGGATTGGAAAATAGCCTTCTTTAAAAAAACATAGTACCCTAGATGAAACCAGCTCACCTCCTTCCCCACTCAATTGTCCTCAGGCCCCAGATCCTCCCACCTGGCTCCCTGGGGGAGGATGGAGCCCAGAACCCCTGGTTAGATGTATGAAGTGTCACCACAGCTCACCCTGCCCCAGGCTTCCACTCAGGGTTCTGCATACATTAGCTTCTCTGACTCTCACAGGAAGGTGATGTTGGACCCATTTTACAGAGGAAGGAATCTCAGCCATAGAATATTCAAATGGCTAGTCCATATCACAGTGTCACTGAGTGGCTGAGTGTCTAGTTAGGAAGAAACAGGAAGGAACTGGTTCAGTAGTAATCTCCATCTTTATCCAACAATTGCCAAGTCTTGACTACTACAATTTACTTACGGGTGGCTGGGAAAAAGCAATTCCTGATTTATTATTCGAGGGATTCCTATCTTGCTGATGGCTTTAGGAAAGTCTCTGTAATCTCGCCACTCACCCTTTCCCTATACTGGCTGTATGGAAGCGTTGTGGGAGATGGCCTTAGAAATGCCGCAAGACTGGCTTTGGAGAGCACTCTTCTCCAGCACAGGGCTTCTCAAACCTCAGCTGCATCAGAATCACCTGGTGGGCTTGTAAGACACAGATTGCTGGGCCCCACTCCCTGAGTGTCTGATTCAGGGGGCCTGAGAATTTCTAACAAGTTCCCAGGTGATGCCGATGATGCTGGTCTCGGGACTACACTGTGAGAACTGCCGACTTCCACAGTCCGTGTACACACACACACAACCTGTGCTGTTGTTGGCTCTGAATAGGGCTGGCACTAGGGTGAAGGAGGTACTTGCAGGACCCGAGAGTGAACAGCTCCTTAAGTCTTGTTCCCTAAGCACTTGGCTTGCCTCATCCTAGTGCTGGCCCTGAGAAAAGGAAATCAACATCATTCCTTAAGCCAAGAGCCTTAGTCTCTGAGTCCCCGCCTCCGGCCCTCTCTCAGGATGGGGGCCCCCTCACAGCCTGCCTCTGGTCAGTGGGCATGCCACAGCGTGCTGAACACAACTGCTTCCCAGACCCACAGGAAGTCTCTCTGCTGAGTTGGCACCTCTGCCCCAGCACAGCAGTTAAACCGTCCCCCTTCAGGGAAAACAGGAAGATGCTTATAGAAAAAGGTGATTACAGTTTAATAGTATAATGAAGGCACTGTGGCTTTGCTTTCTGCATTCTTTCTAACAGCCACTGTTTTCTGGCTCAGGACTGGGGCTACTGGGTTGGCTGGGGGAAGTTAATTCATTCTCCTCTGAGCACTCCAGGGTGGAGCAGGCAGGTTAGGCTCCAGTTATTCCAGCTTCAGTTTTTCAAAGGCCAGAACTTGGACGTAACAGTGTACTCCAGGCTCCAGGGCAGTGAGGTAGGTGTGTGGCAGTTGCTGTGGTTGCCTGCTAAGAAGACATCACTAAGAATTTCCCTTATAAGCCCATTTCTAGGTTGGTAAATTAAAGGTAATAAAATTCTTCCAGGCTGAAATTTGGCAAGCTGTTCACAAGCTTCTCTGCAAATGCACTTCTTGCTGCAGAAACCCTTTGTAACTGGTTCCATTCACCTGCATGTACTGGATCCACCATGGAAAGTAGTGGGTTTCAGAGACTTTTGCCCAGATGCACTTCTTTTTTTTTTTTTCTTTAAGTTCTGGGATACATATGCAGAACGTGCAGGTTTGTTACACAGGTATAAATGTGACATGGTGGTTTGCTGCACCTATCAACCCGTCATCTAGGTTTTAAACCCCGCATGCTTTAGGTATTTGTCCTAATATGCTCCCTCCCCTTGTGCCCCACCCTCGACAGGCCCCGGTGTGTGAAGTTCCCCTCCCTGTGTCCATGTGTTCTCATTGTTCAACTCACACTTATGAGTGAGAACATGAGGTGTTTGGTTTTCTGTTCCTGTGTTAGTTTGCTGAAAATGATGGCTTCTAGCTTCATCTATGTCCCTGCAAAGGATATAAACTCACTCTTTTGTATTGCTGCATAGTATTCCATGGTGTATATGTGCTACATTTTCTTTATCCAGTCTATCATTGATGGGCATTTGGGTTGGTTCCAAGTCTTTGCTATTGTAAATAGTGCTGCAATAAACATATGTGCCAGATGCACTTCTTATATGTCCATGGTCAGTAGGTTAATTTATTGTGGAGAGAACAATGCAAAAGGCCAGAGAAGGAAGGTAAGTTGGGACACAAATCTGCAAATTGGGGTTTCATCACAGGAGAATCAAATCTGGAGGTAGTTGGAAAAGTCTCCTTGTCTCTAAATATCCCCTTTGCTGCCTGAAATAGTATCTGAGGTTCATGCCTTTGATTTAGAGTATTAAATCCCTAGATGTCCCTGATTACAGTTCCAGTGTCTCTATTTCATGGCCACTTTAAAATATGCTTTATCTCCACTGGACACAGAATAGGTAAGTTTTGACCAGGCATTGTGTTGGCTTGGGTTATTTATCCCAATGGCAGTTTCCCCCAGGGAACGCCAGGTGTACCAGTACAGGGGATCGGGCACTGAAACCCAGGTTTGTCTACTTTCTCATTTTGCCCATGGTTGTCCTGCTTTCTTGATCTCCCTCTGTTCTTTTTGTAGAATATTTTAATTTTCCCTAACTTGTCAAGGGAAGTGATACTATGTCAGACTCAAATTTGAACTCACTTCTAAATTTTAAGTTTGAATTGAATCCAGCAAAGAAGGGATCTGTTTTTGTTTGTTTTTTGTTTTGTTTTTTTGAGAAGGAGTCTCACTCTGTTGCCCAGGCTGGAGTCCAGTGGTGTGACCTCGGGTCACTGTAAACTTTGCCTCTCAGGTTCGAGCGATTCTCCTGCCTCAGCCTCTGGAGTAGCTGGGGCATGCACCTGTAGTCCCACCTACTCAGGAGGCATGTGCCACCACCCCAGGCTAATTTTTGTATTTTTAGTAGAGATGGGGTTTCACCATGTTGGCCAGGCTGGTCTTAAACTCCTGACCTTGAGTGATCCACCCGCCTCGGCCTCCCAAAGTACTGGGATTACAGGCATGAGCCACCGCACCCAGCCAGGGATCTGTTTTATCCTGTGAAAATCTTTCTCCATTCATTTATCCTATAAAAAAATCATCTTTATTCACAGCTTAGAGGATCTGGGAACCCCTTTGAGCAGTGTTCCTCAGCTGAAATTAGGGCTGCTTATTCCATTTTCCTGAAGCCAGCTGTGGGGGCAGAGGTCCTTTGCCCTGATGATTCTTGGAGACCATGCAGTTGGCCTCGCATCCAAACAGGCATGATTCAAAGGAATCATTGAGTGGATTTTGGCTTCATTCTCATTTTTGGACATTGTGGCTTAGCACCTTTAACTGAACTCTGTGAGGGAGTCACTCGAGGAGCTGAGGCAGGGTAAAGCCAAGTCTAGGTGTTGCCGCTTAATTAGGAGTTTGGAACACTCAGCTACCTGGAAGAGGAAGGCAGCTGCAGAAATGTCTCAGGTGAAGAGGAAGTAAAAAGAGAAATTGAAAGCACTTGTTGTAGAGAAGACCTACATTGTTTTTCCACAGTAGGAGTCAGGGTTTGAGAAATCGCCTAATACAGAAAAAGGTTGGATGGCTTTTGTACCCAGGAGTGAGTGATAGCATCTGAGGCAGGCAGGTGGGCTACAGGGTTGGGCATCACGAAGAGGTGGGGTGGGGGCATGGTAGAATGTCCCAAAATCATGTGTAAATACATGTGTGTTTGTCTCTCTAACACCCTTTCCTTCACCCAAACTTGTCCCTTCTCTTTTAAGGACACTCTCAGCTCCTTGGCCATCTGCGTTTCAGTTCTGCACTCAGTCATGCGCCAGTTATTATTAACAGTGATGAATCCTGCCTGCTATTTCTTGAGGCTCAGCTAGAGCCACAAATCTGGCAAGGATCCCAGGTTCCTGGGAGAGGAGAGCCAGTCTTCTCTTTCCTGCAGACTACATCTCCTTTCCTGATTTTGGAGGGCTGATTCAGCATCCCACCCTCGCATCACGAAGTTCATAAGGCCGGGGACGAGTTATGCTCATCTGCATGGGGCTACTTGGTCCTGCATTATGTCTGCAGGTTGTTCTTAGAGCTCTCTAAGCAGAAGTACAATCCGCACATTGTATGGGGGATGGAAATTGGCACAAGTCAGGGATGTTCCTTGACACCCTCTGGGAGAGATGGTTGACCCCAGAAATGTAACCTAGTTATACTTGCAGTATCACATGCCATTTCCTGCTGCTGCCCTGGCTGTGACTGCTCTCAGGTTGAGCTTGGCTGTGCTGTGCTGTGCCTGAGGGCAGCCTAGCTTCTGCCTTGCTTCCTGGGAACCCAGATCCTAGAGCTGGGCCTTGGAGGTCATCCAGTGCAGCCTCCTCATACACAGACCAAGTCAGGGAGCCCTTGGACAGGGCCTCATCTCCTTGGCTCTCCACCAGTTCTTTTTCCTCCAGCACTGGAGGAAACATCCCTGTCTCCACTCTGGGTTCTAAACTCTGAAACTTTTTTGTGCTGGAAACTCTTCATCAGAGAGCTAATTATATTTCAGACATGTGGAAGAACTCAGATTCCAAAGATGCAGTGTTTGGGGCCTACCAAAGCCACAAAACACTACATTTTATGCCATACCATGTAACATGTATTCGCTCTTTCAGATGTATAAGGATCCCACCTGTCTGCAATCTTCAGCATGTAGAAAAGGGCCTGGCACATAGCAGGTGCTCAATATATATTTGTTGAATGAAAGAACTTGTTGAATGAATGTATTAGATCCCGAACATATCCTTAAGCATTTTCCTATGTGCTCCTGGTTCATTCTGCCCCTTCAAAGGTAGTTCCTTATCATGAAGAACGGCTTAAGCCTCATGATTAGTATAAGCTCTGGAGCTGGGTAACTTGGATTAGAATCCAGGCTCTGTTCTTTCAAGCTGTGTGGGCTTGGGAAAGTTATTTAACCTCTCTATGTCTCAGTTTCCTTGGCTATAAAATTGAGATAGTAAAAGTACGTATCACATGAGATTGTTGTGAAGACTATATACGTTAATACATTTAACACAGAGTGAGCACTTTATACATGTAAACTGATGTTATTCTTACTATTACTTGATGTTCTTTAATCAACATCATAAACTTTATAAATAAACATTAGTTTTTCTAACTCGGCTTTCCAAAACAGCTTTTGGGGAGCTAAGGAGAGTGTAGTTTTCTTTTGCTTATAGTTATGCCATCTACTCTTCATTCCAACCAGAGAAAGAACCTTATTTTTCTTATTTGGCTCTAGTTTAAGCACTGGTAAGCCTCATCTCACTTTTGTGTGGCTGAGCAAGGTGTGGATATAAAGTAATAACACTGAGTTTCATACTTAGTATGTAGTCTCTCCCAGCAGATGACACATTTTTCTCTATAAATTATTGGTTGTTGTCAAGAATGCTTTCCTTCCTGCTTCACTATTCTCCCACCCCAGCCTGCTAGTGCCTCAGCATCAGTTGGCTCCATTAGTGATGGTGCTGGTGCCTTCTATGATCTCTCATCTCCTAAGTTCTTGGACAAGATCCTAACCCTTGGCCTTCCTGTCAATCAGTCTGGGTGCTTGAGTTCTCTTGCCTGACCCCTCCACTTGAGATTTAACCCACCAGGGGTGGTAATATCTGCCTGCTAAGCCTCTACTGGCTTACTGGATGTAAGCTGTGTCTGGGCAGCCTCCTCCTTATGAAGGCCAACACCCCATCTCGTTTCCTCCCTACTCAATTAGGGATTCCTAATTGAGTTTCCTCCCAACTCAAATTAGAGTTGCTGAATGGGAAGTGGCTACCCAAATCCTGGCCTGATCCCTAATAGGACACCTGGGGATTTTTAGGATGTTTCCCTTCCCATAATTGCAGAAGTCAGCTAATATGTGGGGAGGAAAAAAATAATTTTTTTCAGAGGACTTTATGCTTTTGTTGCCATCTTCAAATCTTTTAGCCTATAGTTACCATGTTTTAGTAACTTGTATCTTGGGGTGTAATATTCATTTAAAAATTTGGTTCTTAAAATAACCTCTTTGGTAGATCACCCCAGCATCAGTCTTACTTCTATCTCTTATCAAACAATATTAGGTTTTGAAGAAGTTGAGTGAAATCCATTTATGTTAGTAGAGGTGATGGGTATCCCAATAAGTAGAGCTAACAGGTAGTTAAACTTGTTTTGGGCATCCTTGTTGGTCAACCCTGATTTTCATGTCTAACAACTATCCAAGCACTCTGCTTCAATTTTTCTTATGCTTTTCTTAACCAACTAAATCATATAAATGTAGTTATGCATTCAGGTCTAGGTTCTTGGAGTGTTTGATTACATATCCATCTATTTAATCTATATCTATTTACCTATCTAGATAGATATAGATAGATAGATAGATAGATAGATAGATAGATAGATAGATAGACAGATAGATATAGTTTCACCTATGCAATGGTTCTCAGCCCTGGCTGGAAATTAAAACAGGTAAAAAAATTTTTTTTAAACTATATCCAGGTCTTACTCCAAGAGATTCTGATTTATTTGTCCAGAAATGGGACCAGACTTGGCATCATTAAAAAAAAACACACACTAACAGACTCCCTATGTGATTCTGATATGTGTCCATGGTGAGGAATGTGTATTGGAATGGCTTTCAACTCCCCAGTTTCTCCAGATGTAAGATAGAAGACATGCCCTCGTCTTAAGTATCTTTTGATGATTAGCAATTACCCACAGGCTAATGTGCAAAATGTCTTGTTTGGCATTCAAGGCCCTTCAGTTTGCTCCAAATTATATTTCTCTTCTTCCTTCCCATTAATCTCTAATGTGCTGTTCATTCAACATGCCCTTTTCTTACTTGCTTCTTGTTCTATTTGCAAAGTTCTCTTTACCTGTATAATGCTGCTTTTCTATTCTCCTGTCCCATGCTCATCTATTTAGGTCCCACTTATGCTTTAAGGTCCAGCTTTTTCTTAAAACATTCCATAACTTTTCCAGATGGAAACCCTCCCTTCCCATGGCTCTCTGCACTTTCCACTGTGTAAGTCTTCTTATTGGCATCTCCTGATAAGAGTCCCCACCCTATCACCTCATCAGACTGTTATGTCTCTGAGGACAGGAATCACATCCTCCTTACAATGCCTGATAATATGTGGCATAAACAAACACTTTGCATTTCACCAATCTCTAAAGCCATTGTTGAGATTGATAGAAAAAAAAAAAAATCCTTAACATTTTTTTCCTGTAGTAAAAGAGGTTGTATTTAGTAATCCTTCCTACCATGGGACTTCAAAGAGTTTGAAGGCTTATGTTGTAATTTCCAAATATAACAGCAAAGCAGTATTACAGCTTGTCTCACCAGTACGTGGCCTGTTTCATCCCTAATTTGCCAATGGACAAAAAGCTCTTAGATTATTTACCCATCAGGGCTGCCTAAGTCCCTTGACCCTCTGCCATCACAAACATCCACAATGCAACCTTGAGAGTGGCGCTGCTGGGGCTGAAAAGTATTTTTTAGCAAAGGATGACCAGACTTTGAACTAGCTATGGAGAGCGGGTGTTTCTGAGGCACTCAGGTGTGAGATATCCACAGTACCCACCTTGATGGTTAAAAGCACATAAGGATATTTGTCTGCTCTGAGAAGAAGTTCTTATATATGGTTATGACAAATGGAGAAAGCAGAAGATCAGGTTTGCAAGTCAGATCTTCCAGAATATTTGCTTTCTCTACTTTGTGAGAAATTTGCATGTGTTTTATGGGATTCTGAGGCTGAGAATAAGATAATAAAACAAGTGGTATCATTACCATAATTTCATTGCATCATGAATAAATAATATGTTTTACAGAAAAACCTACTGCAGACTATTCATACTGTGAACAAGCATCTAAGTGTCTACTATCCATCAGGTTCTATGTTAGTAGTTGGAGGACATAGTACATGAGTACACAGTCCATAGGGTTCACAACCATGGTCCCTGCCCTTGGTGGCGGCCCTAGGCCAATAGAGGAAACAGAAACCCATAATTGTGGTAGAAGGTAAAAGGAATTGTGTGCTAGTTAAGGCTTTTCATTTGATCAAGCAGTGAAGGAGGTATTGGAAGTTTATCAGTTAGCTCTCAGAATCAACAGGAAGTATAGAGAGCAATATCTGGGCAAGAGTAACACAGAGATGCAAGTTGTAGGCAAGATACTTCTGGAAGAGGCATTTGTGTGCCTTTATCACTGGACATTTGTTACTTCACTGCTGGACCTGCCTGTTCATTCAGTAGCTGTGAGGAGGCTCAATTTGAGGGAGATACAGTTGCCAATGGGGAGGCTAATTAGGAGGCTACCCATGTATCCAAGGAAGAGATTATGAGGGCCTGAATTAGGGCAGGGGTGTTAGGTGTGAAAGGCAAGCAGTAAATAAAGCAACTTAAAGGGGATTAAGTTGGCAGGGCTTGAGTACTGATGGATAGGAGTAACGAGTCAGAGGAAGAGTGACTCTGAAATTTCTAGTTTGGGCAGCTGTTTTGTTGACGGTGCCAACAGTTGGGAGAGTTCCAAGAGGAACTTCATGCTTAGGGTAGAAAAAGATATGATCAGTTCTGAGCTGCCTGGGACACATCCAAGTGGAGATTTCGAGCAGGACATTGATGTAAGAATCCAAAGGTCAGGTATAGTCTGGGCAGGAGTATGGGAACCTTCAGCAGAAAGGTAGTGGTTAAAATTACGAGCAGAGATGATATCACCCAAGGAGAATGGATAAAGTAATAACAGTAGGAGGCTAAGAAAGATGCCTTGAGCTCACATTTAAGAATTAGGTATAGGAAGGAGATGGGGACATGAAAGAAACAGAAAGAACCGGGCATGTATGAGGAGAATTAGGAAAGTGGAAGATTGTAGAAGCAAAGGAGTTAGGAGTTTCAAAAGGAGGATGTGATCAGTGGGGCCCCATGCAGTAGGGTGGAACAAATGGGAAATGTCAATAGTTGGTAAAGACTTCTCAGCAAAAAAAGTTTAGATGTGAGAAGAAAGGGGTTCAACCATACCTACAAAGAAGCTTTGAGATGAAAGTTTTTATTTTTGTTTTCGTTTTGTTTTGTTTTAGGAAGGGGGGACTTGAGCTTGTTTCTATAGTAAGGGGAAGGGACCAGCAAAGAAAGAAGATTGAAAAGAGGGGGGCTTCCTTGCTACCTCTGGATTAGATCCAAGTTCCACTTTGATGATTCAGAAACCCTAAGAGCCTGGGAATTCCTTTGTCCCATATAATTCCAAGTACCCTCCACTGAGTGGCTTTTGGGCACTGGAGTGTCAACTTCAAATGTGTGAAATTTTATTTCTACTGTAAATACAGGGGAGGTAGGAGCTTAGGCTGAATCTGTGGTAATTATGATGTGCCCTGGAACTTACTCATTGAAAAACAAAAACAAGGCCAGGCATAGTAGCTCATCCCTATAATCCCAGCATTTTGGGAGGCTGAGGTGGGGGACTATCACTTTAAGGCCAGGAGTTCAAGACCACTCCTGGAGACTTAGCTAGACGCTGTCTCTTTAAAAAAACAAAACAACACAAAAACAAGTATTTTATAAGCTGCAGGAGAATGTTTTAGGTCTATGGGAATGTTACTGTATAATATATTCTATTTCTGTTATAGAAGTAGTTCCCAGTGAGAAGTGCACAGTGAAACTTAATGAGATAGTCATGCAATAGCTTCCTATACAGCCCGGGTCTGTGATCTATAGGTAGCATTTAATAGTGCCTGACAAGCACATTTACTCTCATCATCTTTAACTTTCACAACAATCTTGAAGGTGGTTATTATCAGTATTTTACAGATGAGAAAGTGTGAGACACAGAGAGATTAGGATAACGTGCCCAAAGCAACTCAGTTGGAGAGTGGGAGAGTGGGGATATCAAGCCAAGCCCACCTGGCTTGAACTTCACGTGGTCCTAATTCACTTGGAGTTGGATGATGCTTTTGTTCTTCCAGAGGTCAACACCAAGGAAGTCAGACTTGCAAGTTGTACGCTTCTCTGCAGAAGGTGGGGAACCTCTGCCCCATCATCAGTGTTGATGATGTCCCAACATTACAACTCCTTCCCTGAGTTCTAGGCCCCAGCTACAACTAGTGTGTATCCCGGGCAGTGGTGAGCCTTTGGAAGGCATCAAGCAGAGATAGGGAAATGTAGTTTTTACTAATTGCTTTTCCATAACAGATTAGAGTTTGCTCTTGGAACCGTTTGAAGGATTCTCTTCTCAATCCTCAGCATGATCTTGGAAGAGAACTTCAGGGAAATTTTACA
The DNA here is from genome assembly GCF_009828535.3 of Hylobates moloch. Taxonomy (NCBI): domain Eukaryota; kingdom Metazoa; phylum Chordata; class Mammalia; order Primates; family Hylobatidae; genus Hylobates; species Hylobates moloch. The sequence goes on from NW_026652285.1 coordinate 43,088,169, forward strand.
GCTTGACCTAAAATACTTTGGCAGTCTTAAGGAGTATTCCTAAACTTCAAGTTCATCTATTCCTACTGTGAAAGAATTAAAAGAGTACACAAATAAATGTGCTTTTGCAAGCTGGTTGCCCTTCTAGGTAAGAATTTTGGTACTTCTTCATTCTATTACTCTTAACAGAATGGCAACGTTTCTATACAGTCCTGTGATATGTAACTTTGCTAGATGCTTAGAGAAATTTCCATTCCTTATTTGAAAAACTTTTGCCTCACTGCCAAGGAGAGCTGAAGTGTTATTTGGGGCTATGCTTATAAAGAGAATGACTTTAAAATGCTTTTGCTTCAGTGAGTAGCTGACTCCTTCGTTTACCAATATTTTATGACCAAAACAATCTAATCCCAAACTACAACTCAGCAAGTTTTCTAAGTGTCTGCAGATTTCTTCTATTTCTTTGACTTTATTAAAAGTGAATAATAGGGTAGACTGTTGGAGAATTTTCTTTTGAAGTATGTTTTGATCCTATATTAGCCAACTTTAAAGTATAAGCTTTATGGAAAGAAACTCTGGTTTTCCATTACAGATCCTGAAAATTGGCAACAGCCATCTGAAATCCCACTGTTGTTTCTAAAAATCTTTTTTCTTTTTCATAAATTCTGGTGAGAAAAATGTGAGTTAAACTTTAATATCTTTATTGTCAACTTATGTTGTCAATATAAAATAGTTAAACTACTTATACATGGTTCTGTACTGAATATTGTATAATACAAGTTAAGTGATGTTGGGGACAACACATCTGAAAATGCATTGTATTGGCACGAGGTGTGATTCATTTTCTCTTGGGCTTGTGGACTAGGACTTATAGTACTTGCTTTAAAGCAGGGGTCCTAACCCCCAGGCCACAGATCGGTACCAGTCTACTGGAAGCCCAGCCACACAGCAGGAGGTGAGCAGCAGGCAGGCAAGCGAGGCTTCATCTGTATTTACAGCCACTCCCCATCACTTGCATTACCGAGCATCCACTTGCATTACTGAGCTCCACCTCCTACTAGATCAGCAGCAGCATTAGATGCTCATAGGAATGGGAACCCTATGTAATTTGCACATGTAAGGGATCTAGGTTGCGTGCTCCTTATGAGAATCTAATGCCTGATGATCTGTCACTGCCTCCCATCGCCCCTAGATGCAACTTTCTAGTTGCAGAAAAACAAGCTCAGGGCACCCACTGATTCTACATTATGGTGAATTGTATAATCATTATATTATATATTGCAATGAATAATAATCGAAATAAAGTGCACAGTAAATGTAATGTGCTTGAATCATCCTGAAAGCATCCTCCCACCCCCTGGTTTGTGGGAAAATTGTCTCCCACAAACCAGTCCCTGGTGCCAAAAAGTTTGGGGACTGTTGCTTTAAAGAGTATTGAATCCAAAAGAAAATTCTGGGATTGAGTCGGGGTGGAGCCAAGATGGCCGAATAGGAACAGCTCCGGTCTCCAGCTCCCAGCCCCAGTGACACAAAAGACGGGTGATTTCTGCATTTCTGCTTGAGGTACCGGTTTCATCTCACTAGGGAGTGCCTAACAGCGGGTGCAGGACAGTCGGTGAAGCGCACTGTGCGTGAGCTGAAGCAGGGCAAGGCATTGCCTCACTCGGGAAGCGCAACGGGTCAGGGAGTTCCCTTTCCTAGTCAAAGAAAGGGGAAACAGACGGCACCTGGAATATCGGGTCAGTCCCATCCTAATACTGCGCTTTTCCAATGGGCCTGGAAAACAGCACACTAGGAGATTGTGTCCCGCACCTGGCTGGGAGGGTCCTATGCCCACGGAGTCTCGCTGATTGCTAGCACAGCAGTCTGAGATCAAGCTGCAAGGCGGCAGCGAGGCTGGGGGAGGGGCGCCCGCCATTGCCCAGGCTTGCTTAGGTAAACAAAGCAGCCAGGAAGCTCGAACTGGGTGGAGCCCACCACAGCTCAAGGAGGCCTGCCTGCCTCTGTAGACTCCACCTCTGGGGGCAGGGCACAGACAAACAAAAACTCAGCAAGAACCTCCACAGACTTAAATGTCCCTGTCTGACTGACAGCTTTGAAGAGAGTAGTGGTTCTCCCAGCACGCAGCTGGAGATCTGAGAACGGACAGACTGCCTCCTAAAGTGGGTCCCTCACCCCTGAGCAGCCTAACTGGGAGGCACCCCCCCAGTAGGGACAGACTGACACCTCATTCAACCGGGTACTCCTCTGAGACAAAACTTTCAGAGGAACTATCAGACAGCTGAATTTGTGGTCTCACGAAAATACGCTGTTCTGCAGCCACCGCTGCTGACACCCAGCCAAACAGGGTCTGGAGTGGACCTCTAGTAAACTCCAATAGACCTGCAGCTGAGGGTCCTGTCTGGTAGAAGGAAAACTAACAAACAGAAAGGACATCCACACCAAAAACCCATCTGTACATCACCATCATCAAAGACAAAAAGTAGATAAAACCACAAAGATGGGGAAAAAACAGAGCAAAAAAACTGGAAACTCTAAAAAAACAGAGCACCTCTCCTCCTCCAAAGGAACGCAGTTCCTCACCAGCAACGGAACAAAGCTGGATGGAGGATGACTTTGATGAGTTGAGAGAAGAAGGCTTCAGACGATCAAACTACTCTGAGCTACGAGAGGAAATTCAAAACAATAGCAAAGAAGTTAAAATCTTTGAAGAAAAATTAGAAGGATGGATAACTAGAATAAGCAATGGAGAGAAGGGCTTAAAGGAGCTGATGGAGCTGAAAGCCAAGTTTCGAGAACTACGCGAAGATTGCAGAAGCCTCAGTAGCAGATGCGATCAACTGGAAGAAAGGGTATCGCTGATGGAAGATGAAATGAATGAAATGAAGAGAGAAGGGAAGTTTAGAGAAAAAAGAATAAAAAGAAATGAACAAAGCCTCCAAGAAATTTGGGACTATGTGAAAAGACCAAACCTACGTCTGATTGGTGTACCTGAAAATGATGGGGAGAATGGAACCAAGCTGGAAAACACTCTGCAAGATATTATCCAGGAGAACTTCCCCAATCTAGCAAGGCAGGCCAGCATTCAGATTCAGGAAATACAGAGAACGCCACAAAGATACTCCTCGAGAAGGGCAACTCCAAGACACATAATTGTCAGATTCACCAAAGTTGAAATGAAGGAAAAAATGTTAAGGGCAGCCAGAGAGAAGGGTCGGGTTACCCACAAAGGGAAGCCCATCAGACTAACAGCTGATCTCTCAGCAGAAACTCTACAAGCCAGAAGAGAGTGGGGGCCGATATTCAACATTCTTAAAGAAAAGAATTTTCAACCCAGAATTT